>NW_021319265.1:612980-709997 GCF_001605985.2 Dendrobium catenatum | reverse complement strand
CTAACCAAGAGGGGGGGGATGAATTGGTTTTTAAAAAATTCTTTAGGCAAAGAACGAATACAAACCAAATCACCACAAAAAATAAGCGCGGAAGAAAATAAATGCAGAAGCAGTAAAAAATAAGAACACAAGGGTTTATAGTGGTTCGGTCAACTCGACCTACGTCCACTCCCCGGAGGCGCCCTCCGAGTATTGCAGTACAATCGTGACTCTCCTTTAGCCCCCACAGCTAGGCGGAGAAGCCTTTACAAGCACCTCTTTTTGCCACACCCGGCAAGGCAGAGAACCTTCCTCCTTTTGCTTCCTCCTGAAGCAGGCAGAGAACCTCGATCGCTTGCTGGAACTTACCTCTCCCAACCCTTCCAAGGACAAGAGACTCTAGGGAAGAAGAAGTGGAACAATGCTTGGAGCAACCCTTGTGAATCCCCTCACAAGCTTCCCCTCACAAGATCCTCTCTCTCTCTCTCCCTCTCTCTCCTTTAGGTTTTCTTAGGTCAAGACAGCAGCCAAGGATGTTAAAAAATGTTGAACAAGAGCTCTTAAATAGAAGAGCTTCAAAGGAGCTCATTAATTGCAAGTTGCCGACTTTTTCGTCCAGGACGATATGGAAATCGTCCTGGCCGATCAGTACAAATCCCATGAGGTCGGCCAGAGCATCGCCCTGAATGCAAATTGGACGACTGAAAATTAGCTTGATCGTCTAGGATGATATCATGATCGTCTCGGCCGATTAGTTCAAATCAGAGGAAAATCATCTAGAGCATCGCCCTAAATTCAAGCTGTCCGATCTTGATCGTCCAACACATCGCCCTAAATTGGTGCTGGTCGATATTTATCATCCAGAAGTAATTAAGATTTTTGAATAGATCGTCTTGGCTGATCCTGCGATTGTCCAGGACGATGTGATCGTATCAATCATCCTTAATTACTTCCTTGATTTGTCTGATTAATTAAGGCATAATTGTGAATATCGTCTAGGCCGATCCAAGATCGTCCTGCCGATTGACAAAAATACAGAATACCTTAATTATTTATGGTGGCAATATCTTTCTATTTTGAGCATATCGACCAGGATGATTAGCTAATGACGGCTGCCTTAATTAAGAACCCCTGATTAGAACTTCTGTTTTGAGCCTGATCGTCCAGGCCGATGTAAGTATCGTCCTGGCCGATTTGATTAAAAATAGAAATTCTAATTCTCTCAAGTGTGTTTGTGTGTAAGGTTACTTTGCATTAGTCACACCAAAGATTACAATTGACTCAAGAAGGGAAAAAATAAAATTACATACTGACTCAACCCCAATCTACCCCATCTTGAGCTGGCTCCATTTTTCCATCCGATCTTTGATTCCTGAAAAGTCAGTAGTAAAAGACAGTCCAAGACAAGTAAGAGTGTTTTCCAATCATCAAAACATAGTTCATAGACCTGAATTTGCAACAATCGTGTGGAGATGTTGAGCATGTTTTTGGGTAAGACAATCTCTGCATTGTCTTATGAGCAAATGATGAAAGACATATTCTCAATTGCTGATGATGATTACTATGATTGGCTTAAAAAGATTAAACATAACAAGAAGGTGGAGATTTTCTTGTGGCGTCTTGGTAAGTCTGTGATTCCAACCAATCAATTTCTTAAATATCGCAAACTTTCTCTATTTGATTTGTGTGCTAGAGCCAGTCATTCAGTTGAAAATTATGAGCATATTGCGGTTCAATGTAAATATATGGTTGAAGTTATTATGAAGATGCTTTATTGGGGTATTCATATTCCTGTTTTCCAATCGCTGGAATGTTGCTTACAGGAGCTAAGGAATCTAACAGCCTGGAATTCTGGTATTGTAAAAATTTATTGCACCATTGTTTACCTTTCTTAGAAGAATCGTAATGAAGTTAAACATGGTAAGGTTGCATTACCAAGCTCGTTGGTAGCTGATAATGGTCTATCTTTAGCCATTACCAAATCTAGTCCATATCTAGACAGCTGGGGTACTAATCTCCCTTGGGAGTCTCAAAATACTTGGTGCCCTCCACCGATAGATTGAATTAAGATTAATGTGGATGCTTCATTGCTTAGCTCTAATCTTACTGGAATCGGAGGAGTCTTTAGAGGCCATAAAGGCAGATTTATTCTTGCATTTGGGAAGAATAAAATCCACTAGGATATTGCTCAACTTGAGCTAGAGGCAGTAATCACGGTGAGGGATTTCATTCGGAGTTGGATGCTTGAATGCAAATGAGTGATTATTGAGAGTGACAACATCAAAATTATTACATTCATTCAAAATTCTTTAAAGAAGACTAATTGGCATGTGGATAGGTGGTCGGCAAAGGAGATCTTCTTCTTAAATGATTTCAATAAAGTAGTTTTTCATCATGCTTATAGAAGTTGTAATAAAGTAGCTAATTTGTGTGCTACTATGGCATTAGATAGCAGTTTCTATTTTGATAGTTTTTATTTTGATAACATTCCGTCCTTGTTTTTGAACTTAATCAAGGAGGAATGTGATCCATTTATCAATTGTAATTAGTTTCTTTGTTTCTTAATGCAATTTGATGCATCTCTTCAAAAAAAAAAGGACCTAGGTCTTTAGCCTTGGATTTTGATATGGATTTTTGAGTTTGAGCTAGATTTTGGATTTTATTGAGTGATCTTGAATTATCCAAATCAGTCATAATCATTTGGCTGGTTATTAATGATTGGATAGTATTGAAACTAGATTAGAGGCTAGATTAATTAAGTCTAGGTTGATTGAAGGTTGAGATTGTCTTGAGGTCCTACTAGTTTGAGATCTGGATTGATTTGAGATTTGAATTGACTTGAGGTCAGGATTGATTTGAAGTTTGGATTGGTCTAGGATCTGGATTGATTTGGAGTCTAGATTGATCTGGGGTATGGATTGATCCGAGGTCTTGATTGATCCAGATGACCTCATATTAAAATGAGGTCAACAAAGTCACATGGGAAGAGATAACTTCATAGACCATCATGGCCCAGTTGGTATTGATTGTAAACAAGATTAAAAAAAATAATTTCTAAAATAACATCAATGAATTCATGTCCTTTAATTCAGTTAGCTAGTCCTGAAGTTCTCTTGCTACTAACCTGCTTCTTGCTACCTAAATGAAGCATTAGGTCAGGTGGTCACTCGAATTAGAGCCAATGATGAGTAGGTTATAAGGTAACCTTGATGATCCACAATTTCATGTCTATCATTGCTTAAAACCTTTACAAGCATATATTTTTTATCATCAAAATTAATAGAGTAGATCATGATGCTCATAAAGTTAATAATAACCCCAATTTTTATGATGCCAAACTTATGAGGATATAAGATAAAATAATTAAAATTAAAAATTGCCTCATAAGGTCATAAATACACTCTATTTGTCTATAACATGAAGTATTAAGTACTTTTACTCAAAATTACTTTGGAAGCTTACATTCATTAAGCATTGATCCTGCATATTATACTAAAACATGATTTTTTTTAACTACATATTTTTTTTGAAAAGTTTTAGGGGCTAAAAAGTTATGTATAGTTTTAATTTCATCATAATAGTTTTTAAATAACTTATTTTTAAATTCTTTACCATGATCTATTTAGATTTTATGGATTAAATTGCATTGGTCCATTTGAATATATTTATAAATTATTCTAAAATCATCATATGCATTATTTTTATTTACTAAGAATAATATTCAAGTGTACCTTGAATAATAATCTATAATAGCAAATCCACAAATTTTCCACCTAGTTCATGTGTTATGATTTTAAAGGTCCTACTATTGATAATATATTTTCTCTTTAAAAAAAAAAATTAATGAGTTTTCTCGAAATACATGTATCACTCATAAAAATTTATTTGAAGTAAACTAATTATTAAAGTTATGCATGTTGGCATAGTGTGGCCATCTTACCCAAAAATAAACATCTAAGGTGGATTTCATATTCAATAAATTCAAATTAATTATCATTTATATTTTTAAATTATCTAAATAAATATTTTCATATCTATTTCTTGTATGCAAAATAGTTCTATTATTTCTAATAATGTAATGTGAAGTATAGAAAACATCAATTCTTCATTGCAAAATTAAATAATTGATATTACATTATATTTTAAATCAAACATAATTTTTTTTTTTCTAAAGTAGTTGGGTTCTTTTAAATCGATCCAATGCCAATAATATTTCATTTTACAATATCTCCATATGTCACATACCCTCCATCACATGGTTCTAGAATAGTAAATTTTAATTTATCACCCATCATATGTCTTAAACATTCACTATTTAAGTACCACATCATTCATTGATTTTGCATTGAAGGTATTACTAAAAAGAAAAATCAAATGTTAAGTTTTGAAACTCAAATGTTTTTGTGTCTACATTCTAAATGAGAAGTATGATATATAGCATGGTAATATGTATAATGTTTGTATCTTGATTATTTTGTGGTTTGTGATCTATGAGCGAACAATCAAATGATATATGTCCTTTCTATACACCAAATATTACTATTTGTGTATGGCTTAGCATGATATATGAGTAGATTTTTGTTAGATGTTATATGTGATGAAGCACTATAATGAACTTACGATTCAAGCATAAGTCTAGACTTGGTTTTAATAAAATATTCTCTCTTTAGAGTTTATAAAAATGTAAAAATAATATATTAAAATTTTATTTTTAATTTATCAAATCATCATATTTATTTGTTAAATCACTAAAATACATGTTTAAGTTTTTATTCACTTTTTCTATAATTTAATATTTCATCTTTAATTTATTGTACTCATCATCTAATTAATTAAATACATCATTTAATTTTTTATAAGATATATCATTACATATCTACTGAGAATATAAATCAAAATTTCCAATAATCATAAAATAGATGTTGACCTCTTCATATGATGAACTTGTACTTGATTAATTTGAACCAAGATTAGTCCATAAAGTCATCATCATCATCTTCTTCTTCTTCTTCTTCTTGAAGTGCTTCTTTTCTTTTATTTTCATTTTTTTTCTCTACATCTATATATTTATTTTTTAAGTTAGCAAGATTAGGTGAATCTCATCTTATATATCCAAGCTTTTTACAATGGTAACAAATGATTCTTTTACCTATAAATATATTTTTTTTTCATTTAAAACATATATTTTTTAGATTTATTATGTATTTGATTCTTCTTCCTTAATACGATTCTTTGTCTTCTTGCAAGCACAACCATCTCATGATTATGTCCATCAGAGCTTGATGTTTTATGCTCATCATTGTCATCAACCCATATGATAATAGTTTTTCCTTTCTCGTCCTCCTTGATTAAGTTTTCTCACTTATCCTTTTTATTGATTCCGTATAGGTTGTTAAACCTAAGCAATTGTTCCAAGACTATAAAGCTATGCAATTGTCCCAAGACTAACCGAGAGGGGGGGTGAATTAGTAATTTAAAAAATTTCTTAGATTTTTAATAGAAAACTAATTTTTTATATTTTTTGCAAAAATAAAATTCTCAACCACAAATACTAAAGTGTAGAAAATAAAAGTGCAGAAAATAAAATGACATAAAGATTTATAGTGGTTCGGTCAAACACAACCTACATCCACTCCCTGAATACTCTCTCGTCAGGTATTAAATTATTACAAAAGTGACTCTCCTTTTGCTCCCACAACAAGGCGGAGAAGCCTTTACAATTCCTCTCTTCCATCAATCTTTTGTGTGGTAGAGAATCGTCATCCTTTCACACCCTCCAAGTGTCGGCAGAGAACCATCGTCTGTTCACGTTCTCCAAGTATCGGTAGAGAACCATCATCCTTTCACACCCTCTAAGTGTCGACAGAGTACCAGATCTTCTTTAAATATCTTCTCTCAAGCAACTAGAACTCTAGACAACGTATGTACGAATAGGATATCGTACAGTACGATCCGTTCAAAAAAAGCTTTGAATTCATCGGGATGAAAAGGGATCCATCCAATTCATACTCTGGATATTGTCTGTATGAAGGAACCTTCATATAGTATGATCAGTACTTAAAAAAATTTTCTACCTGCAGTTCGTTTGACTACTCATAGGGGAAAATAATTGAACAAATTATCCCGTACGAAATGACTTCGTATAGTATGATCAGTTTAAAAATTTTCAAATTTAAAACACTCCCCTAGTGTGTGTGTGCCTAGTTACTCAATTACAATCACACTCTCTCAGACTCAATAAAATGAAAAATATAAACTTCATTTACAATGAACTCTAATCTAATTTGATTTGAAGTCTTCAACAATCTGGAGTATAATTTTTTTGAAATGTTAGTACACACAAGCAATAAAAATAATACATCCAAAATATATTAGGAGAAATTATAATTAAAATAATAATCTTTGAAATCATTAAAAACATACATATTGCAAGAATTTTAACAACCAAAAAACTAAGTTACAATAATCTCAACAATCTCCCCTTTTTTTATGATGATAAAATAATTTTTTTTTTGAGTTAACATGTATATCATAAATTTCTCCTTAGCTCTCCTTAAAAGAATGAACATGTGAATATAGAGAGTTTTTATGAAGAGCAAACCAAATTTTTTAATTTTTTTATTAAAAAAATAAACATCAAAATTCAAAAACAATGACAAAAAAAAAAAAAAAAAACAAAAACAAAAAAAAAAAAAAAAAAAAAAAAACACACACACACACACACATAAAATAATATTACTCCCACTTTGACAACAACAAAAAGGGCAAAAGAAAGTTGAAATGAAAGATGTCAAATGAGAAATTATAATAATTGATCTTTAAAGAGATTGAAATATAGTTGCAATAACAAAGTTAATTAAATAAGATGAAAAAGAAAGATTTAAAAATTTTAAATAAAAGAACAACTTAGATAAAAAAAAATTTATCAAGGTCATGATGTATTCTAGATAATTAGATAAGGAGAATTATTTCAAAAGTTATGAAATAAAGATTAGTTAATTTCAATTATCAATATAGGATATAATTGAAAATTAGATTGATTTGAAATAAAAATTAAATGATAGAGGAAATAATATATTCAATTGGCGACATTATGCATCTTTTCAAATATTTGTGGCACACTTTGTGCATCTTTTTCTATTTAGGTTAATTTTGTGCCTCTTTTATGTTGTGAACCATTGCACATTCTTTTGATTTTTATGCACACTATACATTTCTTTTTGATATACTCCACCTTTTTTATTTGGTCTTTCCAAAATCAATAATCTAAAAATAAAATATCTCTAATTACAAAAAAAATTATACTAAAAAGTGAAATAAAAATAATAAGATATTAAAATAATAATAATAATATTCAAATTATGTTTGCTTAAAAAGAACATGAGATTGATATGCTTAACTTGATCGAGTTATAAGTTAACTTAGTTTTTTTTTTGAAAAATTAGATTTCATAGTGAAATTAATTTTTTAATGCAAGTTAATTATAATACTTTTTAGATCAATTAAAATAGACTTTTCATATAGGCAAACTCATATTTCTAACTAAGAACAAAAGCAATAAAATAAAATATGTCATTTTTATTGATATCAAAAAGATCAGATGCATCAAAGCCATTAATATCAATAAACATAACATCTAAACATCATAATATCAACATAAACTAAATAAAAAACAAGTACTACAAAAAGAAATAACAAAGACATCATCAAGAAAGGACTGGCAAAAGCTACTATTAAGAAGTAAATCTAAAACTCTGAAGGACCATGATTTGGAGGAGGAGACTAGTTGAAGACTGAGAAATAGCTATTCATCATAGCTATGTTCACCGAGTCAAACTGACGTCAGATCCATTCCATATCTTGTTAGTACTGTGCATCCTGCTGGTTTAAATGAGTTTAAATTTGATCAAAATGACTCTCCATCTGATTAAATCACCAGACCATCTCCTAAAAGTAATTCTGATCAGGTCCTTAAGCAGGTGCAAGTGCTTCCCCTTCTCCCTAAGTATCCTCACTTGAACTCTCATTCCTCCCAAATAGAGACTGAAAAGAAGCATCAGTAAAGAAGATTGGCATTTCAGTGGGAGGATCAGGATGAATAATGGTGTACTTCTTTTCCAAAATATAGGTCACTAAATATCCTAGAGCAATATTTTTCTTCCTCTTATAATGAGAAAGCCCAATTTCAAAAAGGTTATGAATATAATCCAAGAATAGTTGGGCCTCATCAATTGGTTGTCCAGTTATGATCAAATAGGTTATGGTGGATAGAAAAGGAGTCATATTTATGTGATCACCAACCTTATGAATGATTGAAGTTCTTAAGACATGCTTGATGACCCTAGCATTTTGATTCAAAGTGTAGACTCTAGCTAAGTGACATACTTGAGTTACACCTCTAAGAGTTTTATTTATCTCAGACCAATCATAGTCAAGTTTAGAGGTCAAGGTGTATGCTCTAGTCCCACGAGTCCTTAAGTGAAGAATATATATTCCTTAATGATTTTCACCTGCTATTTTTTGACAAAAGAAGTTATCCTACTTTCATCCTCACTGAATTTCATATTTACTAAGAAATAATGAAAAGTCTATTTATAATAAGCGTAGATCAAAGTCAGAATGAAGGAGAACTGGGTTGAAGCAAATAGAGGCATAACAAAAAAGTGGATATCATCTTAAATCAAAAGTCTTGAAAGAGTGATTTTAGAGGCTATATACCTATATAAAGAGTCCTCATTATCTCTTGAGAAGAAGTTCTCGTCACTACCCCTAGATAATGATCCCTTAGTTATTCTAGAGTGCATGCTAGAACTTGTCATTCCTAAGTTGATGCCTCTAGAAGGATTCTAGAAGGGTTTGGAAGTGAATGGAAATGAAATCAATAGCCCTCCTATTTAAAGAAAAATGATCCATCATATAGTATGAAAATGGCTTCGTACGTACGATCATGATATCATATGGGATGAAAAATTTTTTATATGGATGAATGATAATGTCTAAAACAAAATGAGTTTTCATAAACACACAATTTACGAGGCATTCTTTCATACAGACTTTTTGACCATACGATCATATAGATGAATAGCTGTTCGTCCGAGACGATCAGTTATTTAAGATCATTTTAATAACAGTTAGGTTCATCCCTCATTGGAAATGACACATGGATTGTACAGATGAAATTTAATTTCGTACGTACTATCAATTATAATAATTGATTCTACCTAGATAACTGTTTACATGCATACAGACAAATATATACAGATCGTACGGGACAATGACATTATCGTACAGTACAATCTATGTGTAAAAATCCAAATTTTATGTATTCAACTCCAAAACAATGATTGACATGCTACAAAATTCATATGATATGCAAATAATTTCATATAGTATAAATAAAACACTTAGAAAAAGTAGGATGAAAACTAGGAAATTTTTTTTAATAAATGATACATATTCAAATCAAACAAAACACAAAAATAAAACACACACACAAACAAAAATAGAAAACACACATAAGAAAATATATCAAGTTTGTAGAAACTTCTATTTATGCTTTAAGATCAATCACACATAACCTTGTTCTTAAGGTGCTAAAAGTGTCAAAGGCCAGTGGTTTTGTAAAAATGTTTGCAAGTTAATTTTCAGTTAAAATATGATTCAATTCAATTTCTCCTTTGGCTACATGATCCATAATGAAATAATGCCTTATATTTATATGTTTGGTTCTAGAATGTTAAATAGGATTCTTTGAAATACAAATCGCACTAATATTATCACAATAAATTAGAACTGTCTATATTGTAAATTCTAAATCAATCAACTCTTATTTTAACTAAAGAACTTATGCCACATAACTTTCTAAGGCAATGTATTCAATTCAGTAGTCGATAGGGCTACAAAATTCTATTTTCTACTAGACCAAAAAACTAAAAAAATTCCTATAATTTGACAAGCTCCTGATATACTCTTTCGATCAACCCGACAACCTGCAAAATTAGAATTAGAATATCAAATAATTTTAAATGAAGAGATGTACTTAGGATACCAAATTCCTAACTTATGAGTTCCCAAAAGATATCTTAAAAATCCTTTTTACTAATGTCAAATATGATTCTTTTTGATATGATTAAAATCTAGTACACAAATAAATACTAAATATAATATATGGTCTGCTAGCTGTCAAATAAAGTAAAGATCTAATAATTTTTCTAAATTTCTTTTGATCAAAAAATTTTCCCTTTGGGTCCTTATCCAATTGAACTAAGGAACTCATTGGTGTACTTATTAGTTTAGCATTATCCATTTTATACTTCTTAAGGATGCCCTTAATATACTTTGACTAACTATGAAATATTCCCTCCTTAATTTGGTTAATGCTAAAAATAAAAAAAATAACTTAAATCTCCTATTAAGCTTATCTCAAATTCACTACTTATTATTTTAGAAAAATCATCACAAAGATTTTTATTTGTAGATTCAAAAATAATATCATCAACATAAATGTGAACAATGAATATATCGTCTCCTAATTTCTTCAAAAAGAAAGTGGCACACTTCCTTTTACAAAAGATCTCTCTAATAGAAAAGTGCTTAAACTCTCATACCAAGCCTTAGGTGCCTGTTTTAGTCCATACAATGCCTTTGCAATTTATACTCATGATTAGGGAATTTAGAACTTTCAAAACCTGAAGGTTATTCAACATAAATATTCTCTTATATCACATCATTCAAAAATGCACTTTTAACATCAATTTGAAATAATTTAAATCCTCTAAAATAGGCAAATGCTAATAAAACCCTATTGCTTCAAGTCTTACTACAAGGGCAAAAGTTTTCTCAAAATCATTCTCTTCAATTTGATTATACCCTTAGCCACCAATTTAGCCTTATTTCTAATATCAAATTTTGAGTTATTTATTTTATTTTTAAATGCCCACTTAGTTCCAACTATACTTTGATCTTTTGACCTTGTAATTAATTCCTAAACATCATTCCTTATAAACCGATTTAATTCTTCTTACATGGCCAAAATCCAAAATTCATCCGAAAGTGCTTGATTAACATTTGTGAATTCTATCATTGAAATAAAGGCAAAATGGTTAACTTCTTTACTAAGTTCATGCCTAGTCCTAACACACTCACTAGGTTCACCTAAAATCAATTCCTTAGGGTGATTTTTAGAAAATTTCAATTATCTAGGAATAAGGTTTTTTTTCCCAAATTTTTATTTAAATTAATCTTCTCAATCTTTTAAGAGTTATTTTCTATATCATTATCTTCCTAACTTGGCTCTTCCAAAATACAATATTCATCAAAAACAACATATGTGGTCTCCTCAACTACCAAAGTCTTTTTGCTAAAAAGCTCATAGGGTATTTTATTCAGTTTTGATCTAATTTTATCCCTATTCAAAACATAACATGTAGTACTAACCACTTTAACCTAAAAATATTTAGAAAGTGAATATTCTGCCAACATGGCTTTAACAGCTTCAATTAATATTATATTCTTTCTTTTGACTATCCCATTCTACTGAGGGGTCCTATGTGCAAAAAATTATGATCAATTCCATTAAGATAAAAAATCCTCAAATTTTTTATTTTCAAATTCATCTCCGTGATCACTTTGAATTGTTAGAATTTGACATCCTAGTTTCCTTTGAATCTAAGTTGAAAAATCTCTAAACTCCTTAAATGATTCACTCTTATAAAATAAAAATTTAACCCATGTGAATCTCAAGAAATTATCAACTATCACAAATTCTTATACCTTCCCTTCTAGACTTATAATGCTAACCGGTCCAAAAAGATCTATATGAATTATTTCGAATGATTTGTTAGTTCTAAGATCCTTAGTGGAATGAAATAAGGACTTCACATATTTTCCTTGTTGACATGTATCACAAAGGTGATCCTTAATAAAGTCTAATTTTGGTATATCTCTAATTAGTTCCTTTTGGGTAACTTTCGTAAAATTTTTCATGCTAACGTGATAAAGTCTCCTATGCCATAATCTTGATTCATCTTAAATTATTTTTTAAACAAAAAGCATTAAGATTTTTAATATAGTTCAAATCTAGCATATAAATATTGTTTATCCTAGTTTCATTCAATACATTATTTCTATTTAGGCTTAATATGGAGCTAGAGGGAAAAAAATTAATGCTATACCCTTTGTCACATAGCTACCTTATACTTAACAAATTATGCTTTAAGCCTTCTACAAGTAATACATTCTCAATGAAAAATTTATTCAAGTTTGCGATCATACATGTGCCAACCACTTTCCTAGTGGTATTATCTCATAGTGTAACTTTTCCTCCATTCCTAGCTTCCAGTGATATGAATTGTGTAGTGTCTCCAGTCATATGCTTTGAGCAACCACTATCTAAGTACCAAATGCTCTCACGAGATCTTGTATGAGAGCGTATCTATAAAATAATTAAATGTTAGGCTTGGGAATCCAAACAAGTTTAGGTTCTCCTCTTGGAAAAATTAAACTAGATGCATGTATGATATGACTTATTTTATGCATATTAGGTCTCCAAACTAAATGAATTTTTCTATGTAAAGTATAAGTATGTGAAATATGTCTAATCATCCCACAAGTAAAACACTTAACTCCAAAAAAGGTTTTTCAAATTCTAATAATAAATCTGTCTCTTCCTAGATTTTAAGATTTTTGCCTTCAAAATAGGATTAGTAAAATCTTCAAGTATAGGGGGTGTCCTATTCTTCTCAAGTGCTTTCACCTTAATGAATTAACATCTTCTAACACATTTATATCATATTTTAAATAGTGCTCTCTATTTTTATATTCATCCTTAAAAGATTTAAATTCTTTTTCTAGTTCAATGTAAGATGATTTTTGTAATTCATTTTGTTTATTTAAATCATCAAATTCATCTAATATGCTCATATGATTGTTGTCAATATGTGCATGATCTTTCCTAAGGATTTCTCTTTTTGTAACTCTTGCAATTCTAAGTTCAATATAACATGCATTTTCATAAGTTTTCTATATGAAGTATGAATTCTTTTAAAAACTTCAAGTAATTTATCATAGGTTAAGTCACATACCTCTTCTTGATTTGACTAATCAATATTATCAGCCATTAAGCATAAGTTGGTGACTTCTTCTTCCTTTTCTATTTCTGACAAATCTGAAGCTGATTCTGCTTAGAAAGCTCTTTGAAATCTCTTCTTGCCCTTTCTTATATTTGCTTTCTCCTCCACCTTCTCCTTGCTAAGAGTGGCTTTAAGATTAGAACAATCCATTTTATATATCCAAGTTTTCTGCATTCATAACAAATCACATCATTAGAAATCTTAATATTTTTTGTGGAACTTACCTTTGTTCCACTACTGGTGTCTCCTTCGCTTCCTTTTAAGAAAACTCCTAAATTATCATGTTATGAAGGCAATATCATCCTCATCCTCAAGTTGTGATTAATCACTCTCCGAGTCATCCACTTTTAGTGCTATGTTCTTCTCCTTTCATTAATTTTCTGCATCAATCTTCCTTTGACTCACTCCTTGTTAGTAAGCAATTAGCGATCCAAGAAGATTATCAATAGAATAAATATTTAAGTCCTTAAACTCTATAATAGTAGTTATTTTAGCATCATAAGCAGTAAAACAACAACAAAGTATTTTATTAACTTTTTCAGCACTCTTTAATTCCCTACCTAATGCATACAATGAAGTGACTATTTGAGTAAATCTTGTATACATGTCAGAAATGGATTCATTGGGTTTTATGTAAAATAATTCATAGTCATGTAATAAGATATTTAATATAGATTTTTTTACTTCATCCTTCGTATGTAATATAAGGCCTATCCCAAATATCTTTTGTACTTTTGCAAGTAGAAACATGTATATAATAATTAGACTTAAGAGAAAAAAAAAAGAAATTATTTAAATATTTTGCATTTAATTTTATTAAGTCACATTCTTCTACAGTTCAGTCAGCAAGAGATATTTCAACTTCAATGCCATATACTAGTCTAGTTGGCCTAGTATACCCTTCCTGAACTAAAATCTATAAGCGGTAGTCAAGTGATTGAAGAAATGTTGACTCATGTTTTCCAAAAATTAAAAGGGATTTTATCAAATAACGAAGATCTAATGATCGAATACCCTTCAGGTGTGTTTCAGTTTCCCAAAGTAGACATTTTTATTTTTAAAAAGTAGTCTAAACTTATAGTTTTGAAATAAAGCTCTATTACCATTTGTTGATTCCATATAGGTTATTAAAAAACTAATTTTTTATATTTTTTACAAAAAAAATTCTCAACCACAAATACTGAAGTGTAAAAATTAAAAGTATGAAAAATAAAATGAGAAAAGGAATTATAGTGGTTCGATCATATCCACCCCCTGAAGACTCCCTATTTAGGTATTATTCTATTAAAAAAGTGACTCTCTTTTTGCTCCTATAGTAAGGCAGAGAGGCCTTTATAATTTCTCTCTTCCACCAATCACCGGTGCGGTAGAGAACCGTCGTCCTTTCACATCCTTTAAGTGTTGGCAGAGAACTATCATTTATTCACTCTCTAATTGTTGGTAGAGAACTATCATCCTTTCACACACTCTAAGTGTCGGTAGAGTACTATTGTCCTATCACACCCTCTAAGTGTCGACAGAGTACCAGATTTTCTTCAAATATTTTCTCTCGAGCAACTAGAAAGAAGAAAGGAAGAGTAATAACCAAAAAACTAAAATAGATTCTTACCTTTGAGTAACCTTGTGATCCCTTCACACTCCACTTACAAGAACTCTCTCTCAAACATTCTCCCACAATCACACTTTCACTTGTCCTTGAAAAATCATGAAGAACAACTCTTTTCAGATCAATTTTTAAGGATCTTTTATATGAAAGACACAAAAAACCGTCCAAAAAACTATAATTTTCTATTTTGAGCGTATACGATCGTATAGTAGGATTACATTTTTGTACGTAAAAATAGTTCAAAAAACTATTTCACATAAACCATTGTGAATCTATACGAAATATTTTCATACATGATAATCGTCTAGTATGAACCGAGTTCGTACTGTACGAATAGTTAGAAAAATTTTCAACTTTGTCAGGATGAAAATGTACCCCACAATTTCATACTTTAGACATTGTCAGTACGAACATGATATCATACAGTATGATCAATTTAGAAAAATTTTGCATTTGTTAGGACGAAAAGGGTCCCTTTAATCTCGTACTACGGATGTTGTCTGTATGAACGTGATATCGTATAATATGACAAATTTAGAAAACTTTGGGATTCGTCAGGAAGAAAAGAGACCCGTCCATTTCATAATCTGGATGTCGTCTGTACAAACAGGATATCGTATAGTACAATCCATTCATAAAAAGCTTTGAATTCATCGGGATGAAAAGGGACTCGTCCATTTCGTACTCTTTTTTTTTTTGAAGAAAATGAAGCAAATTGCATTAAAAAAGAAAAGCAGAAAAAAAGGCAACTAGCCAAGTACAGTAGATTCCTTCTTTAAGATATTCCAAAATAAAGGAGGAACCTTATCCATAGTAGTTTCATCCCACATAAAAGAGGTAATAATCCCATAGTTAGCACAAAGATCCGCTAACTTATTGGCTTCTCTATCAATGCAATTAAATATAACATTATTAAACCCATTGCATAAAATGAAATCATCATACCTTTGATCTTCATTAGATTTAACCTTTTGCAAATTATTTATCACATTGACATTATCACCTTCTATAATGATACCCTTGAATTTGAACATCCAATCCTTCATCATCTCTTTAATAGTATGAGTAGCCATAAGTTCCAATGCTGAGATAACCCAATGCAAGACCGTCTTCCCAAAGGCTAGAAGTAGTCTTCCTTTATGATCCCAAAAAACACCTCCTAAACTAGCTTTGTATGAAGAAAGAAGGGATGCATCCACATTAACCTTCAACCAATCGGGTGGAGGAGGATACCAATGAGTATTGAACAGTCCAAAAGACTGATTAGTATCCCATATACTCGAGATTTTACAAATTCCATCCATAGAGAAAGACACAAAGCTCAAAGCATTAGAAGCAATAATCAAGGGGATGTCTTCACATTCATTATGAACCAACTTATTTCTTGACTTCCATGTAAAATATACCACACTACAATAAATATTTATCATGAAAGAAGAGTTATTCGACATCCAGTTGCTGCATTCAGCTAATAATTCCAGATTTGGGATAGAAAAACCCCATTTGCTAAGTTGGTTTAACACTTCCTTCAATTTAGTACATCTCGCCACAACATGATCTTCATTTTTAGGTTCATTACAACCTCTAGGATAATTCCCATTCCTTAAAAGCCTTCTATATTCCAAAAATTTAGTAGTTGGAAGAGCTTTGTTGAAAATTCTCCACCACAAAAATTCAACTCTCGGGTTCAGGTTGCCTTTATGTATCCATTTCCAGAACTGCTGCACACATTTACTCTTCAATGTAGATTCAAACACCATTGCTGAAAGAGATTTCCCTGTATTAAAATACAATGAGTCCATCTTATCTTCCTCCATATCCTGCTTAATTTTAACTTGGGAGATCAGATTAAGCAGTTCTTTGCCCACATATTTCTTCCATTCTTGATCATTCCAACTCCCATTGGAAATAAAATTAGAAACCATCAGATTACTGCTATCATGAGGAATGACAAAAGTTGGTCATTTAGAAATGCTTTTATCAAAAATCCAGGTGTCTTTGAATACATCAATTCCCTCTCTATTTGCAATTTTCCATCTAATCAAAGGTCTTAGAGCTTTACCTCCATCCTTGATGATTTTCAATGCTGAAGAACCCGAAATTCTAGAATTAGTAGACCACAAATTTCCATATTTTGAGTACAACAATTTGTGAATTAAAGAGTCTTTGTTGTCAACATATTTCCATGCTAATTTAGCTCTCAAAGCTCCCACTTTGGATGAACAAGAGTAAAGTTATCTACCTCCCCATTTTCTAGGAAGACACATAGTTTTCCAATTGAAAAAGTGCATATCTTGACTCCCATTTGCTTTGTTTCAAATAAAGTTTCTACACATCTTATCTATTTCATCAAGAATACTCTTTGGAACCAAAGAGTTGGTGCATTGGAAAGTAACGTAAGCAAGAAGATTGGATTTGGTGAGTAAAATCTTACCAAGTAAGGAAATCATTTTACCTCCCCAAATATTAGTCATCTTTATTGCCTTTTCAATGATGAAATGGAAATCTTCCCTTTTTAATCTTCTCAAAGCTAATTTGATCCCAAGATAGTACATTTCTTTCACAAATTTGAACCCCATAAGCCGAGAGATCCTCTTCTTTCTAGATTTCTTCATAGAATTTCCAAAAATCATACATGATTTAGAAGTGTTGATCCTTTGACTTGACCACCCACAAAAATTTTCCAAAATCAATTTGATTTCTTTGATAATCTTCAGATTTGTCTCAGAGAAGATAAATACATCATCAGCATAGAGTAAGTGGGAGATTCTGGGTCCATTCATATTCAACCGAACCCCAATGGAATCCTCTTTAAGTTTAAAGGCATTTGATAACAATTGAGAGCAAAGGATAAAAATAAATGGAGACAAGGGACATCCTTGTCTAAATCCACTATTCCCACTAATCCAATCAGTGTAATTTCCATTAATTAAAATATAGAACCTGGAATCTCTAACACATTCCATAATCAGATTAATAAAACCAGTAGGAAAACCGAAGTACACCATAGCCATTTCCAATGCTTGCCAACCCATAGAATCATAGGCTTGTTCCATGTCTATCTTGAAAGCAACCAGTCCTTTCTTCGATTTGGAAATTCTGAACTTATGCATAACTTCTTGAGTCACCAAAACATGATCAGATAAGGACCTCCCTTTCACAAATGCAGCTTGCTCATTCGAAATGAGCTTAGGAATACAAGAAGACAATCTAGTCATTAACATATTTGCAACTAACTTGTAGACCGAATTACACAAGCTAATTGGTCTAAAGTTATTTGGATACAAGGGGTTGTTAATTTTAGAAATGAGAACAATAATAGTTTCCTTCCATTTAGGATCCATATAAGCCATTTGAAAGAAGGAGTTAATAGCATTCCATAAATCAACTTTAATAATTTCCCAATATGCTTTAAATATGATGCCATCATTACCTGGGGAAATGTTGCAACCACTGCACTTGATCACCTCTTCCATCTCTTGAAAAGAGAAATACTTGTTTAAAAGTTCTCTATCTCCATCTTCCAACCTTCTCCACGGAGCTGGCCAATCCATAAGATTACAATTTCTATGCCTCCATTTGTTTTTAAAGAACTGAATCCTCACTTTTCTATTTGATGTTGATCTTCAACTATGATACCATTCTCATCTTTGATTTTAGCAATATAATTAGAACTCCTTCTTGCCAAAGCATAAGCTTGAAAAAACCTTGAGTTCCTATCTCCCTCATTCAACCACTTGACCTTTGCTCTTTGTCTCCACCAAGTATCCAACTTTGCTATATTAGAGTTCAATTCACTGACTTTAACATTCAATAGCCAACTCTCCTCCTCAGATAGCTCACCTACATTTTCTTCCTTAGATTGAAGTTCTTCTATAGCCTTTAATAGATCTTCCTTCTGCTTAACAAGGCTAAAATGTTTAGCCTTACTCCAATAATAAAGACTTTTGAGAGCTTTCTCCATTTTAACATTCAAAATCTGTGAATAACTTCCATCAATTTTTTTCCTCCAAATGCCTTTGATCACAGCAACCGAAGCATTGTTGGAAGCCCAAACTTCTTCAAATATGAGAACTTTTTTTGCTGAATTCTGCACCACAAAATTTAAAACAACAGGGCAATGATCCGAAGCAACTCGAGCCAAGTGCCTCACCACCAATCTATGAGGAGAATTTAATGCAGCCGAATTTAGGAAGCATCTATCAAGCCTTTCTAGGATCCGATCTCCACCTTTTTTGTTGTTACACTAAGTGAATTTTGAACCCACAAAACCAACTTCATGAAAGTCATTAAGAGCTAGGAATGATTTCATCTCCTTGGGTCCAAGGGAAAACAAGAATCTTTTCCCTCCCCTCTTATCATCCTTAGAAAGAATACAATTAAAGTCACCTCCCAACACCATTGGAAGATCCTTTGAAGAGTACACTTCCAACCTTTCCCAAATCCTCCTCCTCTTATAAGCATCTTTATTGCCATATATAGAAGCAATCCTCCACTTCCCTATATTAGGAATATCAAAATCACCAATAATGAATTGAGAGCAGAATTCCACAATTTGAAATCTAACAAAATTAGCCTTCCATAGAACAAGCAACCCTCCAGATAAACCTTCTGAAGGAACATGAAAGAAGTCCCAATCTGGAGCAATCAAAAAGTCCACATCCTTTCTGTCAAAAATCATAACTTTAGTTTAAATTAAGCCAATGAAAAAAATCCCAAGATTTTTCACCACCTCCTTCAAATATAGAGAAGCCTTCCTCTTCCAAGCTCCTCTAGAATTCCAAAACAAAATGGAAGAATTCATTGAACAAGAGGGGAAAAAGTCCCCAACTTATCCTTACCTTCATTATCAGCTCTCCAACTCTTAGGAGCCAAGTTAATAGGTCCAATACCATTAAGTTGATTAGATCCTTTCCTTTTCAAATTCGAAGAATTACCTTTCTTCATTTCATCTTCTTTATAATATGTCATACTAGCTGAATTTATTGAGTTAACAGTCATCAAAACATCTATGCTAACAGATTCCAGATTTTTAACATTGTCTACAATTTCACCCTCCTCCACCAGATTGTCTAGCATATTGAATTTATTACTAACATCAATATTAGACAAATTAAGAGATACTTCAATTACTTTAGCTCCAACAACAGCATTCACCAAATCTGAATTCTGTCGAGGTTCCAAATCAGTCAATTTCGGGTTCACTAAAATTCCTGGATTTAGCAAGCCAACTTCTTTCCAAATATTCTTACCATTCTTCACCATGCTTTGATTTTGATTTTCTAAAAATACACCAGCATTATTAGAGCTCTGATTTTCTTTGTTCCCTGAAAAGCTTTTCCTGAAACCAAAGTTTATATATTTTTTTCCCATAGTCCACAAGTAACCATGGACCATAACCTTCATTTGACTTCTCAGCATTCATAGTTGTACCAGTTAAATTACTGGAATTTAAGGATTCCTTTTCCTGAATATCATTATTTCCAGCTGAAACATTGATCCCTCCCAATGTCCTGTCATTGCAATCTTCCTTCAAGTGACCAAGTTTTCCACACCCAAAGAAAAGATTAGGAAGCCTTTCATAGTCCAATTTTTGGAAGAATTTACCAGTACTTCCTTCAACCCATACACCAAGAGGAAGTGGAGAATCCAACTTGATTCGAACACAAATTCTTCCGAACTCCCTTCTCCCTCATTGGAACATTTTCCCATCAATAATGATAGGCTTTCCAATCCTTGAGGCAATTCTACAAATGTTTATTTCATCCCAACTTTGAAGAGGTAAGTTTGGAATTCTAACCCAAATAGGTGCAGTAAGAACTTTTAAAGAATTTGGGTTGAAATTGGGAGTCCATTTATCCATCCCAATAATTTGTCCATTGAAAAAATAAGGTCCATTAGAAAGGACCACTTCCATAGTTTCTTCTTCATAAAAAGAGCATAAAACCCAGTCCATACCAAGCATAGTAAGATGAAATTTTCCAAAAGAAGACCATTGCCTTCTTAATTCAGTACTAATAATAGGAAAAGGCACATTGCTACCAAAGACTTTAACCACAAGAGAATATTGAAGCTTCCTGGTATTTTCAATCTCCTTGTCAACATGAAGTTTAACAAATTCTCCATCTTCATATAAGAAATCCCCTAGATCCAAATCTGCAACTTTAATGTTTGATTTTTTACTCCAAACATTAGGCTGAACAGTATTATTACTTCTCACCGGAATGACATTATGATCAATGCAGTTTCCTAGCTCCCCTGAATTGCAGTCACGAACAAAATTCAAATCAGCTTCCTTTGCATTCTCAATTGCTTCATTATCTTCAGTATTTTCCTTTTTATCCCCAGTAACCTCTTCCGAAGGTAAGACAACATTATCAGGAATATAGCTTCCTGTCTCAACATCAGCAACACCTGAACAATTTTTTCCTTCCGTATTCATTCTATCATTAAGCTTATTACAGAAAGACGGAGAAGCTTCTTCATTAGATTTTTGTTCCAACAGAACTCCCAACTTCTTCCCTGTAATGAACTGAGACTTCACAGAATTATCTTCCATCACATTTTTTCCCTTTCCCACCAATTCAGGGATCTTATTCGATGGCACAAAACCTCCTTCATTAATGAAAATGCCTGATCTCTTCTTAGGATTTAAAATTTGAGTAACAGCAAAAAAATCGTCACCAAATGCTGGAGGTGAATTTGTAAAAGTACGATTTTGACCCGCCGAAGATCTTAGTACGTCCAGAGTACCACCGGCAATAGCTGGCCTACGGCCATCCTTCGCCATTTCCGATTAGCCGAAAATCTTGCGAACGTCAAAATTTGAAAAAGCCAAACCAGAGTTTGAAATTTCCTCAGACGTTCTCTCTCTACTTTCTCTCTATATTTTGAACGTCCATTTCGTACTCTGGATGTTGTCTGTATGAACAAGATATCGTATAGTATGATCTATTTAGAAAAAGTTTTGAATTCGTCGCGATGAAAAGGGGTCCGTTCAATTCATACTCTAGATGTCGTCTATACGAATGAACCTTCGTACAATATGAGTACTTAGAAAAATTTTCTTCTTGCAGTTCATTTGACTGTTCATAGGAGAAAATAACCGAACAAATCATCCCTTATGAAATGACTTTATATAGTACGATTAGTTTAAAAAATTTTGAAATTTTAAAAACACTCTCCAATGTGTGTGTGTGCCAAGTTACTCAATTACAATCACACTCTCTTAAACTCAATAAAATTTAAAATATAGACTTCATTTATAATGAACTCTAATCTAATCTGATTTGAATTCTTCAATAATCTGAAGTATGATTTTCCTGAAATGTTAGTACACAGAAGCAACAAAAATAATATATCTAAAATATGTTATGAGAAATTGCAATTAAAATAATAATATTTAGAATCATAAAAAATATACATATTGCAAGAATATCAACAATAAAAAAACTAAGTTGCAATAATCTTAACATTTTTGAGTTATAATTTATTACTATGTTATTAAAGAAGTCAAAAGATAATCAAATAGATAAGTTGATAAATCGTTAACATCATTAATTGCTATTACTTTAGCTTTTCATTTTTAGGAATGCATCTAAGAATCTTATAGATTATATCTTTACTTTTATGTTTTTCCAAGAGAATGCAATGGGTTGACACTTTCAATAAATCTATGTGCACATATTATAAATTGATCAATAAGGAGTCATGCAAAATAACTCATATTTATAAATAAGACTATTTATGTGAGCATCTCTAATAACACTATTTTCTTTATACATTATAATTATTTTATCTCAAATTTTTTTACTAAACTTAACATTAAAATTTTCAAATAATCATCTTTAAAAACTATAAAATGCAAAATATTATATGAACTAGCACTTAATTCATTTAAATCACTCTCTCTCTAATGTTGTTCATTCATCAAAATATTTTTTAGTTTTAATTTTATTTATTTTTTTAGTGGGTATATGATATTGATGTGTAATTATACGCCACATTCATATCTTATATTCTTAAGAACATAGTAATTATATTATTTCTAATAATCAAAATAAACATTATCTAGCAAAGGTGGTCAGTAAATAGATGCCCTTCAAAAAGTAAACCCTTAGGAAAATCTTGTGCTATAGTTTAAAGTGAAACTACTTTAAGAATTTAAGCCTAAAGAAAGAGCTAAGACTCAAATGTCAATTGTTGTATGACCATGGCACCCAAAGGGGGATGTAGATTAGGGGTTCTAAATTTTTTATTAATTAAAAATAATTATTATAGTTTTAAAGCTAATTAGTAAGTGTGTAAACTAGTATATAATTTAATAACTTACAAATAAAAGAAATGATAAAGTAAAAAAAGTGCAAATAAAAAAAATAGCATGCATAATATTTATGTAGTTCAACTCAAACACCAACTAGTACTACAAAAAAGGGCTATCGCAGCACAATTTTTTACATATCCTCGTAGTTATAATTTACACAAATTTCTTTGCAGTGGTTTTGAAATTGATGCATCCCCGCTATAATTACAATGCATTGCAACGACATTTTACAGCGATTTAAGGACCGATGTGGTAGAATTAGGAAGTGCTGGATGTAGCAGCAGTATTAATCGCCACAATATTCCAGAGTTATGGTGATTATAACCACCAAAAATATATCACAGATAAATATATTTCCATTTTTGTGTATGTGGTGGGTACACAAAAATGTACATTAGTCTTTATGCTTCAACAAGAAAAATTAATATAAGGCAAACTAGTCATACATACACTTGTCTTCTGAGTGCTTTGAAGAGAGAGGGTCGTTTTATCCCGAAGTATAAAAGATAGTTCACTCTATAGAATCAAAGGACAATATATATATATATATATATTAAATATGTTAGATATTTCTCATGCTCAAAAAATAATATTGAGTGGGGTTTATTTTATTTTGGATAAGAAGGTTTTGTATGAGCACAATCCTCGTATGATTAATTACATCGATCGTAAATAAAGAGTCCAAGAAAACTCTCGATTAAGGGTATTCTTTTATTTTTCTAAGAGGTTTGCTTCGTAAAATAATTTTTAAAGTTTCTTATTCCAATGGAAGGAAAGGCTTGATGTAGATATTCATTATGCGAGTGATAGACATAAACAAATGGAGGTGAAATCACATAAGACAAACATATCATGCACAATAACTAAACATATCAGTGTGATGTGGATATGTGGATCTTATAATCTCCAAAGAATATAAACTCAAATATATATATATATATATATATGCATGTTTGATTTAGTTATCGAATTCGAAGTGAGTTGTAAAAAATAACTCTAAAATGATGACTCATTGGGCTATACATGTTTGCACAAGTCTTGGGTTTATGTTGACTCTTAAAAGCATACCTTTAATGGGTTGGAAATTTTTTTTAATGGGATGAGAGTACAACCAAATGCTTTGCACATGTATGGTCCACTAATGGGATTAAAGTTTATTATTCTTTTAACATAGTGTTTGGGGTTGAAAAAATGATTTACCTTGTAAGGTGAAAAATAAAATAAATTAAATTTCTTTGAAAAAATTGGGAATTAAATTTGAATTTCAATTCTGAAATTGAACATACCATTAGAGAAAAGATGCCACCTCAAAAGTGAAAGTTCGTTAGAGATATTAAGCCATTATGAACTAGCCATTGGTATTTAAAAAAAACTTTTAATAAAAAGAACAAAATCTTAACCAAACCAAAATTCACCACAAAGAAATCGTGCAGAAATTAAATGCGGAAAAAGCAGTAGAAAAGAACACAAAAATTTATAGTGGTTCGGTCAACTTGACCTACGTCCACTCCCTGGAAGCGCCCTCTGAGTATTGCACTAAACTCAGTGACTCTCCTTTTGCTCCCACAACAAGGCGGAGAAGCCTGTACTAAACCTCCTTTCCACCGACACCGGTGAGGTAGAGAACCCAACTCCTTTTGCTTCCTCATAAAGTTGGCAGAGAACCTTGATCGATTACTGAAGTGGACCTCTCTTAAACCTCCAAGAATAAGGGACTTCGATCGGAGAAGACGACTTGGATCCCTGCTTGGAGCAACATTTGTGAATCCCCTCATAAACTCCCCCTCACAAGATACTCTCTCTCTCTCTCTCCCTCTCTCTCCCTCTCCTATAGGCTTTCTTAGGTCAAGATAGCAACAAAAGATGATCTCTTGGGTAGAGTAAGAGCTCTTAAATAGAAGAATTTTGGAATAGCTCTTATTTTATAGAAACCAACTTTATTGTCCAGGATGATATAAATATCATCCTAGACGATCAGCATAAATTTTGCTCAATCAGCTTGGATGGTTTGGGACGATTAGAAGATTTTTGTTCATATCATCCAGGATGATAGGATATTGTCCTGTACGATCAGTATAAATCTTTGAACATCATCCAGACAATCGCACTGAATGAATGTATGGAGGATGAAAAAATAGCTTAATCGTCCAGGCCGATCTCATGATCATTCCGAACGATTAGTTCAAATCCATGAAAATCATCCAGAGCATCTCTCTGAATAAAAGATGTATGATGTTTAATCATCCAGGAGCAACAAAGGTTTTTGAACTGATCGTCCTAGCCGATCTTGTGATTGTCCAGGACGATATGATCAAGTCAATCAAACCTTAATTACTTTCCTTAATTATTAGATTAATTTATGCATAATTATATTATATCATCCAGGACGATGTCCAAGCCAATGTCCTGGATGATGTCAAAAAATAAATAATACCTAAATAAATCTAGTAGCTGATTCTTTTTTATTTGAGCCTATTGTCCCGGCCGATACACATATCGTCCAGGACGATGAGCTTAATGATGTCTTCCTTAACCAAGATACCATAATTATTCTATTTTTAATTGATCATCCAAGATGATTTATGAATCATCCCGAACGATGTGAGCAAAAATAGAAAACTATAATTCAGATAGAAAAAATTTTCCCCAGTGTGTGTGTGCAAGGTTACTAAGCATCAGGAACCACATCGTTTACAATAGACTCAAGAAAGGGAAAATTTATAAACTAACTCAGACCTAATCTACCCAATCTTGAGCTGGCTTGAGTTGCACTTAATCTTGTGGACCTAAAATGTTAGTAGGCAAGGCAGTCATAGAAAAAATATGAATGTTTGCTATCATCAAAATTCTAATCCATAAAATCAGATTTGCAACAGGAAGGTGGACATAAAATATTTTAACGGGTTTAGACTCTAAATTTAATATTTTCTCTTAAATGTCGTAGCCTAATTTTGGAAAGAACAACATATAACCCTAGAGGGCTAATCAAATATCAGATTATAATAATCAAGATGGGTGATTGTGAATTTCATATTCAAATTTATGTTAACACATGATATATCTCCTTGAAGAAAGAAGATAACACCTATTAGAAATCATTCAAATATGATTATAATGATCACTATAAATTTGATTTCCCAAAAGAAATATTATTTTAGTTTTGATAAATTGACATGGGTTCTAAATCTCCTATGAGTGCATTCCCTCATAGTTAATCACATGGTAGGGTGGTTGAATTCCCTATGAATACTCTCAATAAAAATAATAAAATAAATTTTATTTAGATTTTTTAAGGATTAGAACCAAAGAAGTTAAATTTGGAATCTCAATTGGGAGGGGATTAAGTTGGAGAACTTATTTTTGGAGTCAACAGATGAGAGGTAGGAGGCACTTTGAGATTCTGAAATAATTTAGATGTGTTCCAATGTAATCTAAGTGTTAGGCTTTAAATTTTAGATTGAAAAAATCTTTAATTTAAGTTGATTGGTTTATTAGAAATTTGGGATTATATTTTTAGAGGCTGGGGTCTTATGATTTAAAATCTGCCCCAAATCCTAAATCTAAATTGGATAATGAACCACAATAGCATGAACCTAGTTAATACAGTGCAAAACTTGGACTTATCCTAGTCTGAATTGGGGAGCCAGTTAACTGCCTAGTCGATTAAAATTCATGAGTCTGGTGATTATTATGAAAGAGTGGTAGGGACATTATTATTAGAGTTTTTGAGAATTGGGACTGACATCTAGAGTAGATCCTTATTGGTCCCTTAACTTATGCAGGGTGAAAAAATTCTTTAATCAGATGTAATTAAAATTTTAGACACTTTTAAATTTATTTTTAATGTAATGCATGCTGACCAACTCAATTAAATGCATACAATGTATATGAAGTTATTTTAAAAAGGCTTAAAAATTATTTTTTTCTAAAGCTTATACAACATCCCCTTCATAGATCTACATCCTCAAAGGCCAGGTGATTTGCAAAAACCTTCAGATGGGGAGGTGTCTAATAAGGAATAGAAAGTTAATAATATGCTTATACTAATTTCTGGTGATCTCAAGCTTACTTCTTATATCATTAGAGTTTCTACATTCGCTTAAAATTTTAATTAATTTTAAGTAGAAAATATTTTTAGCATACCCTCATGAGCCTTTTATCCGATTCCCAGCTAAAACAAAACTTGACATGCAAATCACCAAAAAAAAAAAAAAACTAAAAAAGTAGGCATTCCTATACAAAAGCAAAGTCAATCAAAAACATCAATTAATAAAATTAATTAAATAAATATCCATAGGCGAATTGCCTATTTATTATAACCCATAATTAATATAAATTAAAAGTGGCTGGGCACCAATAGTAGCAAACTTGGATTTTAATCTTAGGATCGACACAAGTTGACTTTGAGTGGGATAATATTTATCTTTAACTCCTCATCCTCCTCTTCTTTGGGCTCTTAGATTTGTCGTATCTTGATACAAAAATTAAAAAGAAAACTCTTCCCTTGAAGGAGAAGTTATTCTTTTCACTTTTGATATTAAAATTATCCAAGCTTGGGATTCCAAATAGAAAAGGATTGTTCCCCTGTGGGGGATCCTTTCCTCTTTGGAATCTAATTTTGGATACATGTACCCAGACTCAACTATCTAACTTTTATAACTTGACACTTTAAATAAATTATATTAAAATCAGAAATAAATAATTCTAAACTCCCCTACAAGGTTATTATAAGTAGTTCAAAATAAAAGACATCCCATGCATTATATATATTTATATTGAATTAAATATTAATCACACTTGGCCACACTCTTATTTATTTAGGGGCTAAGTAGTAGAAGTCCTTATAACTTTTTTTTAGTTTAAATCATTATTAATTTAGGCCCCTTTTATTGCCCTGTATGAGCATAACCACATGCAGAAAATCTTTGTAACAACCAGATCGATTCTAACCTAGGGGTAATCTACTATCAAAGTTTGAAGGGGGAAATTTATGTTTGAATATAAATATTATTATATTAAAGCTTAATTTATTTATAGTTTAATTATTAAATGATTACTATATTTATTGCTTATAGAGCCGTGAAGTTAATTTCACCTTCCTAGGGGCTAATTTAATAGCCTCATAGGCCCAAGTTAACAGTAGTAATTGGTATTAATTAAGTTAATTTAATTGGTTGAGGATTAATAATTGATAAATTTTAATAAATTAATTAATTACTTATTTGAATAATTTGAAAGTTTGTTAGGGATGTTAATCCCTTATGAACTAGCCTAAGCTTACATAGAGGGGGGATGAATTGATATTTTAAAAAAATCTTTCAATCAAAATAAGAACTCAACCAAACCCAAATTCACCACAAAGAAATTTAACATATATAAATTAAATACAGAAAAAGTAGTAGAAAAGAACACATAAGTTTATAATGATTGGTCAACTCGACCTACGTCCACTCCCGAAGGCACCCTCCGAGTATTGCACTAAACTCATTGACTCTCATTTTTCTCCCATAGTAAGGTGGAGAAGCCTGTATAAAACCTCATTTACACCGACACCGGTGAGGCAGAGAACCCAACTCCTTTTTCTTCCTCCTCAAGTAGGTAGAGAACCATGATCGATTGCTGAAGAGGACCTCTATCAAACCTCCTAGAATAAGGGATAATGATCGGAGAAGATGACTTGGATCATTGCTTGGAGTAACCTTTATGAAACTCCTCACAAATTCGCCCTCCCAAGATCCTCTCTCTCTGTCTCCCTTTCTCTCCCTCTCCTCTAGGCTCTCTCAGGTCAAAACAGTAACAAAAGATGATCTCTTGGGTAGAACAAGAGCTTTTAAAAAGAAGAGTTTTGAAAAAGCTCTTAATTTAAACAACCGACTTTATCATCCAGGATGATATAAATATTATCCTGGATGATCAGCTCAAATTTCTCTCAATCAGCCTGGACTGTTTGGGACCATCAGAAGGTTTTGTTTATATCATCCAGGCCGATAGGATATTACAATGTATGATCAGTATAAATCCTTGAATATCATCCAGACAATCACACTGAATGGATGTTTGGATGAAGGAAAAATAATTTGATCGTCTAAGCTGATCTCACGATCATCCTGGATAATTAGTTCAAATCCATGAAAATCATCCAGAGCATCGCCCTGAATAGTAGCTGGCCGATAGTTGGTCATCTAGGGATAACTAAGGTTTGTGAACTGATTGTCCCGGATGATCCTATGATCATCCAGGATGATTTAATTGAGCAATCAAACCTTAATTATTTTCTTTAATAACCAGATTAATTAAGCCATAATTGTGTTTCATCTTCGAGGATAATGTTCAAAAATAAATAATACCTAAATAGAGCTGGCGGCTAATTCTTTATGATATGAGCCTATTATCCCAGCCTATATAAATATCGTCCAGGATGATGCGCTTAATAATGACTGCCTTAACCAGAATGGTTTTTATTTTGAACAGATCATCCAGGATGATTTGTGGATCATCCCGAACGATGTGACCAAAAATATAGAACTCTAAAAATAGATAGAAATTTTCCTCTATATGTGTGTGTGCAAGGTTACCTAGCATCAGGAACAACATCGTTTACAATAGACTCAAGAAAGGAAAAAGTTTACAAATTGACTCAGACCTAGTCTACCCAATTTTGAGCTGGTTCAAATTACAATTTGATCTTGTAGACTTGAAAATTTAGCAGGCAAGGCAGTTGTAGAGAAACATAAGTGTTTGCTATCATCAAAATTATACTCCCTGAAAACATATTTGTAATAATCTCCCCTTTTTGATGATGACAAACACAAAGTAATTAAAACAATTCAAAGGAGTTTTAATGGAAACAAGTAAAGAAATAACCACAGTTTAAATAATACTACTATCATAAAAACATAACAAACTAGAATATATTAGAACAATATAAACTAATATAACTGCTCCCACTTTTGACATCATAAAAAGGTGGAGGGAAAAAGAAAAGCAACACAAACTACTAAACAAAAATAAAACAACATCACACAAAAACAAACAAACTAAAAGAAAGATGGATGGCCCTTGATCATTCGAAGGAGGAGGAGGTGGTGGTGGTGGTGGATGTGGCTGAAAGTAACTAGAAAGAGTCGCAAACTGCTCCCCAAGCCAGGCCATATCCTGGTCATGTTGGAGCTACTGGTGAGCTACATAAGTGTCGAAGCGAGCAACATCCTTTGCATGTTGGTGCTCCTATGTGGCGATGAAGGTCTCAAAGCTAGTCTCCCACTGGTCAAATCGCTTTACCAGTTGATCTAGTTGAGAGTACTGGCAAAGTAGAGTCAGTGTAAGAATAGGTACATGAGCTGCCTCCTCCTCCGCTCCCTCGGCTTCCTCTTGCCTCAAGTGGAGATGAGTGCTGTGAAGAACGCGCAAGGAGTTTTTTGAGTAGAAGGCAGACTGAAAATTGGGTGGTGAAGTATATTGGAGGTTGTATTTTGATTCTAAGACATAGACAATGATATGTCCTAGGGCAAGATTGGGCTTCCTCCTATGTCCTGGATCTCGAATAGTGGTTAGATGCTCAATGTAGCAAAAAATCAAATCAGTGGTTGAATTCATGATGAGCCAAAATGTAAAAAGTGGTGATCGAAAGGAGAGGAGTGATATGAACGCGATCACCAGCTTTAGGAAGAATTAAGGTGTAAAGGACATGCTAAATTGTCCTAACATCTTTGAGTAAGGTGCTAGACTCTCCAATGTGAAAGTGAGCATTAGTATTTATAAGAACGTGGCTGGCCAGAGCCCAGTTGTATTCAGGATCAGAACACATGGTATGGAGTTTGTCCCCTATGGTGGAAAGTTGCAAAAGTTCTTCACAGTCCTGGTATGTGATTTTGACGGGACGCGATTCACATAGGACCCAAGTGTAGTGAAAGAAGAATTTATGCGGAGGCTAGCAAAAAATTCAAAAAGAAGCTTGGAGTTGAAGGGGACAAAGGGAGTAAGAAGAAAGGTCAAAGAAGTGTGCATAAATAGATCTAGGACAGGATAGGAAAGAATGTGCGTATTAACAGTCCGAGATATAGTAATCCCGACTTTTTTGCACCTTTGATAGGCGTCTTGATTGTTCATCTATTAAGTGATACATTGGTCCTACTAGACTAGGAGACTAAAGACTGTCATATGAATTGGCATGTCGTAGAAGTGCTCTTTTTATCCACCTTACATCCTGCAAAATTAGACTCAAAATATCTAATAATCTCAAAAGAAGTACTGTGCCTAAGATACTAAATTCTTAACTTTTGGGTTCCTAAGAGGTATCTAAAAATTCTCTTAACTGCAATCAGGTGGGATTCTTTAGGATAATCTCGAAATATAACACAGAGATAAACACTAAATATTATAATAAGTCAGCTAGCAGTTAGGTAGAGTAAAGATCTAATCATCCTTTTATACTTCTTTTGATCAACAAATTTTCCCTTTGGGTCCTTATCCAACTAAACACTGGAGGTTATCGGAGTATTAATTGGCTTAGATTTATCCATTTCATATTTCTTTAAGTTGTCCTTTATGTATTTTGATTTATTTAGAAAGGTTCTATCATCTAGTTGTCTTATACTAAAGCCCAAAAAGTAGGACAACTCTTCCATCATACCCATCTCAAATTCTCTACTCATTATTTTCGAAAAATCATTGCATAACCTTTTATCAGAAGATCTAAAAAGAATATCATCGATATAGATTTGAACAATGAGTAATTCATCTCCTTAGTAAAAGGGTGGTGTCAATGCTCTCCTTAATAAACTCCCTCTCTAGTAAGAATGTGTTAAGCCTCTCATACCAAGCTCTGGGTGCCTGCTTTAATTCATATAAGGTCTTTTTTAATTTGAAAACATGATTTGAAAAATGAGAACTCTCAAAACCCGGGGGTTGCTCTACAAATACATCCTCTTTTATTACCCCATTTAAAAATGCACTCTTAATATCTATTTAGAAAAGCTTCAATCCTTTATAACAGGCAAAGGCTAGTAGCACTCTAATGGCTTCCAATCTAGATACAGGGGTAAATGACTCCTTAAAATTAATCCCTTCTATTTGGTTGTACCCCTTAGCCACCAATCTTACCTTATTCCTAACCACTACACCAAAATTATTCATTTTATTCTTAAATACCTATTTGGTTCCAACTACACTTTGTCCCTTTAGTCTTTCTATAAGCTCCTAAACATTATTCTTAACAAATTGGTTTAATTCCTCTTGCATGGCTAAGATCCAAAACTCATCAGAAAGAGCTTGATTGATGTTGGTGGTTTCAGTCATTGAGATAAAGGCAGAGTGGTTCACTTCCTTTCTAAGTTTGTGCTTAGTCCTAACACCTTCAGAAGGGTCTCCTATGATCAGTTCTTTAGGATGACTCAAAGAATATCTCCAATCTCTAGGTAAGGTGTGTGTAGGTTCAACCCTTTCCTCCAAATTTACATTTTTTACACCTTGGATAATCTCACCTACTCCTTCAGTGTTTTGGGGTTCTACCCTCTTCTCCAAATTTTCAACTCCTGTGGTAATCTCTCCAACTTCATCTTCATCCTCAACTCTAGAATTTTTAGGATCATATTCATGAAACACTACATAAGTAGTCTCCTCCACCACCAAAGTTCTCTTATTAAACACCCTAAAGGATTTCCCCACACTTGAATATCCTAAGAATACTCCATCAGATTTTGGGTCAAATTTTCTTAAGTGTGACTTCCTATTATTAAGAATAAAAACCTTACAACCAAAGATGTGGAGGTGGGAAAGGTTGGGTGTCCTAGCATTAAGGATCTCATAGTGTGTTTTATTAAGTTTGGCTCTAACATTCACCCTATTCAACACATAACAAGCTGTGTTTATCATTTCAGCCCAAAAGTGTTTTGGAAGTGAATACTCAGCAAGCATGACTCTAGCGGCTTCAATTAAGGTTTAGTTCTTTCTTTTAACTACCCCATTCTGTTGAGGGGTCCTAGGCGCTGAGAAGTTGTGACTAATCCCATTATCCTCACAGAAGTCTCCAAATATCTCATTTTCAAACTCTCCCCATGGTCACTATGGATGGTAAAAATCTCACAACCTAGCTTTTTCTGAATCCAAGTGAAGATGGATCTAAACTCATCAAAAGACTCATTCTTATGTGACATAAATATAATCCAAGTAAACCTCAAGTAGTCATTGACAAAAACAAATCCATAGACTTTTCCCCCTAAGCTGGCAGTGATAATGGGTCCAAACAAATCCATGTGAAGGACTTTTAAAGTTTAGAGGTGCTAATATCCTTAATGGAGTGAAAAGAGGCTTGAACTTGCTTCCCTAGTTGGCAGGCATCATAAAGGCGGTGTTTAGAGAATTTAAGCTTGGGGACACCTCTAACTAGGTCTTTTTGGGTCACTCTCCTAAGGGTTTTCATACTAGCATGATATAATCTCCTAAGCCATAACCATGAATCATTAATAGTAGTTTTTAAGCAAAATGAAACAGCACTTTCAATAATTTAAATCAAGCATGTAAATATTATTGATCCACTTTCCCTATAAAATAGTGTTATTATTTAAGCTTATAATGCAAGTATTTACTAAGAATTTTATAATGAAGCCTTTATCGCAAAGCTAACTAATGCTGAGCAAGTTGTATTTCAGTCCATCTACAAGCAAAACATTTTCAATCAAAAGATTCTTGGAGTTTTCAATTATACCAACGCCCACTACCTTCTTGGTGGTATTGTCTCCAAGAGTAACCTTGCCTCCAGCCCTGGCCTCTAGTGAAATGAATTGATTAACATCTTCAATCATGTGTCATGAGTATCCACTGTCCAGGTACCACATGCTCTCACGGGGCCTTTTGTGAGAGCAAGTCTACAAAATCATCAAACGTCAGATTTAGGAACCCAAACATATTTGGGTCCCTTCTTATGAAAAGAAGAATGCAATGCATGTATATTATGCTGTGAATCATGTAATTTGGGTCTCCACACCCAATGTGTACTACATTAAATAGTGCAAGTGTGTGAAATGTGTCCTAACATACCATATGAAAAATATCTAACACTAGGAAAAGGATTTACTAATCTATTTGGGGAGTAATGATTTCTTTTAAAGTTATGTGATGCATATAATGTTGGTTTGTTATTTTCAAAAGCTTTGTGATTTTATAATTTCTTAAACTCTTTTTCTAACACAGCATAATATGACTTCAAGGAATCATGTGCATCAGATAATTCAGTATGCTTTTTGTTTAATACATCAAACTCGTCAAGTAATGACATGCAATTTCTATCGATTGTAAAATGATTTTTAAGTAAAATTTCATGCTCTTTTTGCAAATTTAAAAACTACAATTTTAAACTAGCATGTAATTTCTTTAGTTTTCTATATGATGCATGAATTTATTTAGAAACTTCAAGTAATTGTTTGCAGGTTATTTCACATAACTCTTCTTAGTCAAATTGACCAAGATGATCGTCCACCATTAAGCACAAGTTTATAGTCTTCTCTTCAGCTTCAATCTCAGAGGTGTCTGATGCTGAATCCGCTTAGAATGCCTTTTGGAACCTCTTCTTGTCCATTCTAAACTTGAGTTTCACCTAACCCTTCTCCTTGCTTGAGTTAGCTTTAAGTGTAGGACAATCAGCTTTAACATGTCCCATCTTCCTGCATTCAAAGCAGATCATATCAATAGAATTCTTAAAATTTTTGCTACCCTTACCTTTATTCCACGTATGATGGTTCTTGTGCTTCTTCCTTAGAAAGCTTTTGAATTGCCTCGTAATGAAGGAAACATCGTTGCTTTTAGACCTGGAAGAATCAGTGTTTGTGTTGTTGGCCTTTAGCGCCACAATTTTTATTTTATTTTTTTACCTGCATCATGATTTTTTTGATTCACCCCTTGATCGTAAGCAATGAGTGATCCAAGAAAATTATCAACAGAATAAGTATTCAAATATTTAGATTTAGAAATTGTAGTGATCTTAGCATCAAAAGAAGAAGGCAAACATCTCAAAATTTTTATTTATTTTTTCATAATTAATCAACTCTCTTCTTAAAGCATGCAATGAGGTGATAATTTGAGTAAACCTAATATACATGTCAAAAATTGATTCAGAAGGTTTCATACAAAAAAGTTTGTAGACATGTAATAATATATTCAATCTAGATTGCTTAACTTCATTGATTCCTTCGTAAGTAATACATAATCTATCTCAAATTTTATTATTAGTTGCATAAGTTGAAACACACATATAACCTTCAAATTTCAAAGCATAAAAAAAAAGAAAACAATTCATATATTTCACATTAAGTTATGCTAAATCTCTTTCATCAAAAATCCATCCAGTAAAAGGAAGTTCAGTTTTAATGCCATTAATTTCACGATAAGGAGGTGTATAACCATCCTTAACAAGCATCCACATGCGATAGTCAATCGATTGTAAGAAAGTAGACATGCGAGTTTTCCAAAAATCAAAAGAAATATTATCAAACAAAGGTGGTCGGGTAATGGAATACCCTTCTGCAGTATTACGATTACTGGAGTTAGCCATGGATCAAAATTCAAAAGTTTTCAAAAACTTGATTTTATGAATACCTCTCTGATATAACTTGATAACTTGAAAGTTTGTTATGGATGTTAATCCCTTATGAACTAGCCCAAGCTAACCAAGAGGGGGGGGGGGGGGGGGGGGGGGGGGGGGGGGGTGAATTGGTATATTTAAAAAATCTTTCAATCAAAATAAGAACTCAACCAAACCAAAATTCACCACAAAGAAATTTAACGTGTAAAAATTAAATACGGAAAAAGCAATAGAAAAGAACACATAAATTTATAGTAGTTCGGTCTACTCGACCTACATCCATATCCTGAAGGTGCCCTCTGAGTATTACACTAAACTAAGTGACTTTCCTTTTGCTCCCATAGTAAGACAGAGAAGCCTGTATAAAACCTCCTTTCTACTGACACCAGTGAGGCAGAGAACCCAACTATTTTTGATTCCTCTTGAAGCAGGGAAAAAACCTTAATCGATTGTTGAAGAGGACCTCTCTCAAACCTCCAAGAATAAGGGATGACGATCGAAGAAGATGACTTGGATCCTTTCTTGGAGCAACCTTTGTGAAACACTCCACATACTCCCCCTCACAAGATCCTCTCTCTCTCTCTTCCTTTCTCTCCCTCTCCTCTAGGTTCTCTCGGGGCAAGACAACAACAAAAGATGATCCTTGGGTATAACAAGAGCTCTTAAATAGAAAATTTTCGAAAAAGCTCTTAATTTAAACAAACCGACTTTATCGTCCAGGATGATATAAAATATATCCTGGATGATCAACATAAATTTTGCTCAATCAACCCTAACAGATTGGGACGATCAGAAGGTTTTTGTTCATATCATCCAGGCCGATAAGATATTATCTTATACCATCAGTACAAATCCTTGAATATCGTCCAGACAATCGCACTGAATGGATGTCTAGACAATAAAAAAATAGCTTGATCGTCTAGGTCGATCTCATGATTGTCCCAGACAATTAGTTCAAATCCATGAAAATTGCAAGAGCATCACCCTAAATAGTAGCTGGCCGATGTTTGGTCGTCCAGGGATAACTAAGGTTTGTGATTTGACCATCCCGACAGTTCCTATGATCGTACAGGATGATTTGATCAAACAATTAAACCTTTATTGCTTTCCTTAATAGCCAGATTAATTTAGGCATAATTATGTTTCATTATCCCGGATGATGTCCTGGACGAGGTCCAAAAATAGATAATACCTAAATATATCTAGTGGCTGATTATTTCTTATTTGAGCTATAGTTCTGGCCGATATAAATATCATCCAGGATGATGCGCTTAATGATGGCTACCTTAACCAGGATGCCCTAATTAGGATTTTTGTTTTGAATAGATCGTCTAGGACGATTTGTGGATCGTCCCAGACGATGTGACCAAAAATAAAGAACTCTAAAAACATACAAATTTTTCTCCATGTGTGTGCGTGCAAGGTTACTTAGTATCAAAAACCACATCGTTTACAATAGACTCAAGAATGGGAAAAGTTTACAAACTGAATCGAAGCTAGTCTACCCAATCTTGAGCTGGTTCAAACTGCAGTTTGATCTTGTGAACCTGAAATGTTAGTAGGCAAGACAGTCGTAGAGAAACAAAAGTATTTTCTATCATTAAAATTATACTCCCTCAAAGCAGATTCGTAACATAATTATATTAGGATTTTCTAAAATTTTAAATTAATTACAAACTTTTTGGACATTTTTAAATGTGTTAATTAAATGATTAAAAGTTGACTTTTAGAATTAAAGTTATTTTTGAAACTTTTATGATTTTTTATTAAGTATTAGATCTTAAGATGAGTCATTATACTTTGAGTTTGCTCAATTTAAAATTTTCTTTATTAAGTTATTATTTTTTTAAATTTTGACATAGTTTTAAACTATAGTTGACGAGAAAGCTGACTTGTTATCTTTGACTTAATTTTGAAGTTTTGATATTTTTAGAAAATAGTAGATTTTAATTAGAGTTCAATAGATTTAAGTTTGATTGAAATTTATATTTCTAGATTTATTTAAGATTTTTCAAAGTTATGATTTTTTGGCATTTTTAAATTTGTTTAATTAGAGGTGATTTTTAGATTTTGATCCAAATCATCCCCAAACTCCCTAAAATTACCCCCAATTGTCATAAATGACATATGGGGACATTTCCAAGTGTATTGGAATTTTTTTAGAGTTTTTAAATATTTTTAATTAATTAATCTAATTAATTATCAAGTTTTCTTAAAAATTAAATTATAGCTAAATTAAAGGTTACCTAATAGGGATTTTATTTTTCATGGATTAAAGGTTCAATTAGGAGTAATTTGACGATTTATATGGATTTTTAATATTTTACATAAATTAATTATTAATTAATTAAGGTTCTAGGTCAAATCTAATGGTTGATTATGGGTTCTCTATTTAGTAGACCAAATGGGCACCAATTCCAGTGAAACTTGGGCCATGGGTTCACTTGAACTCAATGTCCAAGCCCACTAAATTTGGGTCGAAATTGAATCCCATAAGGTAGTTAACCAATCCCCTAAAGGTAATAGTTACCTTAGAAAAATCTCAGCTCACTACCTAAGGCAAGGGCGGAGGTGCAATTAATGGCTCTAAACTCTTCATCTTAAGCATGATCAACACACAAACACTCAAATCATATATCTCATTGGATAAGTGTATGTGTTGATTTGAAATTAATGGTCAAACCATGACCCTTAAGCTTTAATCAACTCAAAATAGTCCTTAATCAAATTAAATAGGGGAGAACAATTTTGGACATGTCAGAGCATCCCTAAAATCAATCCCCCAAAAATTCAATCCCTAATGAGTTGTCCTATTTCCATAATTACAAAATACCCCTAGTGTTCTAGCTATTATAACTTAAGTGGCATGCATGTTCTAGGATTAAAACCATAGGGCTTTTGTAGGGCTCATCAAACCCTTTCCAATGAACATAAGAATACCTAAATCGACCAAGTGGATGAGGAGATATGATTTTTTTTAAATTCTATAAATTTTTTGAAATTTTAAACCTAGAATTACACAGTCAACCAGCGCTTTACATGCGGGCACTGTCTTATTGGTCAGCCAATCATTATGGCTGACTGTGTAAACGCAGAATTGAATATAACATCAGATCATTGATAGAATAACTGTGATCAAATATGTTGTAACTTTGACTTTTGAGTTTTTGATTTTGATGATAAAATATAATTTTGATTACCTTTTTATTTCTCCTAGTATTTATAGTGCATATTTATTTGTGTATTAACTAATATTTCAGGTATATCGTGCATCGTTCTTTGAAGATTCAAGGCTGAAGATTAGATAGAATAAGTTATGTTAAATGAGTTTATAATTTTTATTTATTTATTTTTAATTTCTTGAGTCAAGTCCTGTAATAATGAATATTAGCTTGGAGATCGTACACACATACAATGGGAACAAAAATGAATTTAAATAATTTAGTTTTTCTATACATTGTATTATACGATATGGATCATATAGTATAATTTGGTGCTACAAAAATAAAGTAAAATATTTTATTTTCCTTGGAAAAATATTTTTAAAATAAAATTAATCATACATTATGAACACCACATCATACTTGACAATCTGTTATAATTAGAAAGCCCACTATCCATTAAATTAAGCAAAATTTTGAATTTGAAAAATTGTTCTAATCGTACTGTACGAGCATGATTGTACTGTACGATGTTTAAAATATTGCTTAATTTAATCCTGTGATTAGTCAATCAAATTAGCTTAATTTTAATATTTTAATCGTATTATACAATCAACATAGATGATTTTAGTCATCCTATATTTTATCCTAAACAAATAGCATTTCAATTGAACTATTCGTACACTACTAACTAGTGATTATACAATTCGAACAGGCAAAATGAACTTTTCATATAATACTAACTAGTGATCATACAATACTAATAGGTTAAATTCTACACATCATATTGGACTATCCTGAGATCGTACTATACAATCTTTAACGGCTGAATTGATTATTTAGGGTTTTTTGAAGCCGTATATTAAAGTTTTCACATAAGATTTTGTAATGGTCTTTGACATCCATTGTGTCTTTATTCTTTTGGAGAAAACTTGAAGAGAGAACTTGAAAGGGAGAGAGAAAATGGTGGAGTTTGAGAGGGAGAAAATCCTTATATGGTGTTTCAAGGGAGTGTGGAGGGGATTTCACATGGTTGCTCCGGCGAGCTTGCACCTTAGTACCATTGGATTCAATGTTCATCTTGAGAAAAATTTTGGGAAAAGAAGATCTCTTTTGTGTCAAAGGACCAGGCTCCTCTGCCGCACTGGACAGGTGGAAGTGGTTTTATAAGAGTTTCTTCGCCTAGCTATGGGGGATAAAGGAGAGTTACTAATGGTTTAGTGTAATACTCAGAGGGTACCTCTAGGAAGTGGACGTAGGCCAAGGTTTAACCAAATCACTATAAATCTGGTATGCTCTTTCATGCTAGAAATTGATAATATATCTTTTTATTATGAATGTAATTTGCTTCCTTATCAAGTTATTAAAAGATATTTATTTTAGTTAAAGTAGTTTTTAAATATCTAATCCCCCCCCCCTCTTGGCGCATCTCGTACTTTCGATTGGTATTAGAGCGGGGTCTAAAAAATAGTATTTTAGAAAACCTTGAAAAAAATGATCATGACACATTTTGGAAATTGTAACATTACATAAGGCTATTCAATCATGTGACCACCTTTATTTGAAAATATATATTTTTTATTTTTGGAAATTTTATATGTCTATAATCTTGCAGTCAATTAATTATAAAATGTGGCATATGATTCAAACTAGCTTTTATGTACTGTCACGTATTATAGATGTAGTCAAAAATGATATTCCTTTGACTGAATGGAGTAGAATAGAACAAATTAATGCTTAATTAAATGCTAACTGCTTAAATAGTTTTTTCTGTGTGTTAAATTCTCAAAATGCATTAGAATATTCATACAGTACGATTGAATATTCTAATGCATAAATTATAAACTTTTCTGCATGAAATCTTATGAGATTATTTTAGATATGTATACTAGGTCTACTCAAATTATGACGTCATTGCATGCTTTAGATAGAAAACTTTCAAACTTTAAAAAGTTAAAAAAATTCTACATTTTCTACTTGATAAATTTGATACCAAAGTCATGGCTATATGTGAATCAAAAGATTTGAATGCTTATTCTATAGACAATCTAATAGGCTCATTCATTGCCTATGAGTAAAGTGTGAGTTAAAGACTTTTAGATGCAGGTGATGAGAAGACTATAGTGCTAAAAGCCAATGACATGGATGAATGTGGCTTAGTAGATAATGAGAGTAAGGAGATAGCATTAATAACAAACTAATTTGAAAGTATATTGAAGCACAAGCATAAGCATCAACAAAAGTGGAGCAACAGTAAAAATGATAAAAATGTTAAGTTCTCTACTAATGTTATTTGCTTTGGGAGTTCGAAATCTAGACATCTAAAATTTGAATGCCTTAACTTAAAAGCTCTTCCTGCAAGGAAAAGAGTAAAAATAAATAAATTGTAATATGGAGAAAAGATAAAAATAAAAAAAAATCTCCTAGGTAGACCAAGCTTCTGAATCATCAGAAAAGGAGCAAGACGGTGAGGTATATGTATGTTAAGATTTTTTTGTGTTTTTTGTTTATTTATTTTGTATGTTTGTTTATCTATTTTGTGTGTTTATTTTTTATTTTATTTTAAGCAATAATTTCATTTTTTAAATTTTTTATTATGTTGTTATTTTCTTCTACATGTATTTTAATTTTATGTGTTATTTTATCTCTTCTTTTTGATAAAGTCAAGGGGGAGAATGTATTATGGTTGGTTGTATTTATGTTTTTTTTTAATTTTTATTTTATTTAGCTTTTAAAATTTATGTCTAAAAAAATGCTTTCCCCTATTTTTTGATGTAATTCTTTTTATGAGGGGGAGTTTAAGAGAGAATATTTTTATTTTATAAATTCAACTACTATTATTTGTCATCATAAAAAAGGGGGAGATTGTTATAACTCGGACTTCCGAGTATATGAAATTGATTATAACAAATAATATTGATTATCTTTTTATTTATCTTAGTATATATAGTATATATTTATTTGTGAGTTAACTAATATTTCAGGTACATCATTCACCGTTCTTTAAATATTCAGGACTCAAGATTGGGTTGAATATGTTATGTTAAATGAGTATGTAATTTTTATTTATTTATTTTTAATTTCTTAAGTCAAGTCATGTAATAATGAACGTTAGCTTGGTGATCGTACACACACGGAGGATCAAAAATGATTTTTTTATATTTTATTTTTTTTATACATTATACTATACAATATGGATCATACTGTATGATCTGGTGTTATATAAATAAATTAAAATAGTTTATTTTCCTCAAAAAAATATTTTGAAATATAACTAATTGTATAGTTCGAATACCACATCGTACTGGATGATCTGTTATAATTAGAAAGCCTACCATCCATTAAATTAGACAAATTTTTGAATTTAAAAAATTATTTTAATTATATTGTACAAGCTTGATTGTATTGTACGATGTTTAAAATATCACCTAATTTAATCTTGTGATTAGTCAATCAAATTGACTTAATTTTGATATTTTGATCGTATTATCCGAACTGGATCATATTATATGATCAACATAGACGATTTTGGTCATCCTAGGTGTCATCCTAGACAAACTATATTTCAATTGAACTATTTTTACAATACTAACTCGTGATTGTACTGTACAAATAAGAAAATTAAACTGTTTGTACAATACTAACAGGTCAAATTCTACACATCATACTAGATAATCTTGAGATTGCATTGTACGATCTTTGATGGTTAAATTGATTATTTAGGGTTTCTTGAAGCCCTCTATTTAAGTTTTCTCATAAGACTTTGTAAGAGTTTTTGGTAGCTATAGTGTCTTCATTCTTTTGGAGAAAACTTGAAGAAAGAACTTGAAAGGGAGAGAGGAAAAGGTGGAGTTTGAGAGGGAGTTGATCCTTATAAGGGGTTTCAAGGGAGTGTGGAGGGGATTTAACATGGTTACTCCAGCGAGCTTACACCTTACTACCATCGAATTCAAGGTTCATCTAGAGGGATGTTTTGGAAAAAAGAAGATCTATTTGGTGTCAAAGGACCCAGCTCCTCCATCGCACCGGGGAAGGTGGAAGTGATTTTGTAAGTGCTTCTCTGCCTAGCTGTGGGAACTAAAGGAGAGTAACTAAAGGTTTAGTGCAATACTCAAAGCTTGCCTCTAGGTAGTGGACATAGGTCAAATTTTGACTAAATCACTATAAATCTGGTGTGTTCTTTCCTTTATTATTTCCACACTTTATTTTCGCATCTATTTTTGTTTTTTAACTGCATGGGTGAAATTGATAATTTAGCTCTTAATCATAAATGTAATTTTCTTTCACATCATGTTATAAAAGGATATTTCTTTTAGTTAAAGAAGTTTTAAAATATCCAATTCCCCCTGCCTTGGTGCATCTCATACTTTCAAAACAAACTCCAAAACTATGGGATATAATCTGTATTGTTGATAAAAAAATGGTTAGGATTATGTCTTCAACCTTATGTCTGGACCCAAAGCCATAAAGCTTATCTGATGTAATCCAGGAGATCATGCTAGCGAACTCCTTAAAACTTTCACAGGGTGGATTAGAATAATATAAACCGTCAATCCAATTATAAGATTCTTGTAGTTTGATAGTTTACTTCACACATGATCAATACTACCAAGCTAGGAACTTGGGGTTAGGTTTATACCTTGGATAAAGTCCCAACAAATGGGATTTTCTCATGGGAAGATTGAGGGGATAAAGAAGAACACTTCTCCTTCAAACTAGGACTGGAGGATTACTAGAGGTACGAGTTCGAGTGGAGGGTGGAGGGTTTTTTCCAGAGTTCACTCGGGATGATAGCTAGAGATGGCTGGGGAGTTGGGGAACATTATGTGATCACTCAAAGAGCTCTGGGGATTGAATTTGAAAAGCTAGAAGTGAGTGGGGGTGAATGGATTGAGCTACCCTATTCAAATGACCCCCATAGTCATGGATGGCTGGGATCAATGATGTGAGCCGTTGGATGGCCGCCAAGTGGAGGAGGCGTTTCTCTTTTCCTCATGAGCTCAATGCTAATGAGCTCAGACTTTGGAAAGCCCTTGGATGAAGATCAATATGGAGGGGACCACTGGAGCTCCATTTCTCATTTAATTTGGCCGCCAGCAACCACATGTTAGGTCAGGCTGAGTTGGAAAGAATACTGGGAGTCAAGTGATCTCAACTAGTGGCTCAATTGGACATGGAGAGCCTAATTGCACAATGGGTCTCAGTTGAACCAAACCTGTATGGTTTGGGTTAACCCAAACCTAGGTAAAACTAGGGGGTGGCTTTGAGATGGGAGGTGTGTTGAGTCAAGGAGTATCCAATGCAAGTGTCAATTAGTCTTGGCATAGTCTGTGGTGAGAAATGGCTCAGGCCAAAATGGTTTTGACCACTTTGTGCTAGCCTAGAGATTGACCCAATTCAACCCAAGGGTCTGATTGACTAGGGTAGGTGTCTTGAGTCTAAGGTCACCCAATATAAGTGTTGAATTAGGCTGGTGGGGCCTAGTTTGGGAAATGGCTCAACCCATAATGATTTTAACCACTTTGGGTTAGCCTAATTCCCAACCCAAGTTGACCCAAGGGCTGGGTCAAGTAAGGTATATGTATTGGGTCAAGGGGGGACTCATTACAACTATTGGTTTGATTAAAAATGGCTTAGAGAGAGACTTGGTTCATGGAAAACCTCTTTGGACACATGGGTCAAGCTAAATGGCTAATCCATGTGGTCCCAAGGCTTGGGTCCTCAAATAGGTCTTTTTTAAGGGTCCAATGGGTGGTTCTAGAGGTTTAAATTGGCTTGGTAAAGTCTTGGTCAAAGGGTTTGAAAGAGGTGAAGGTATATGTGGATTTGGTAAAACTTGGTTGATTTGGTCAAATAAGTTGACCAAGGTGCAAGGGTTGGGTCTATTGAGTTCAAATTGATCATATGAACTCAATGGAGGTGGTCTTAAGTCAGGAGGAGCTCATTTGGTTTGAAATAGGTGTTTAAACCCTTAAGTGACACTTTAGTCAACCATGGTTGACTTGGTTAACTAGGTCAACCAAAGGGTGGGTTTGAGTCTAATGTGTTCCTAATGACATTTAGAATCTATTGAATTAGGTTTTGAGGTTTGATATAGCCAGGCCATGTTGAATTATGGAGAAAAGTCTAAAATTCCCCTTAAAGATCATTTTGGTTATTTTAACCCCTGGTCAACTCTAGGTCAAACTAGATCCAACAAAGTGTAGATTATTTATCAATAAGTCATTACAAAGGCTGTAGATATAGTTAGAATCTTTGGTGAGAGTCGTAAAATCAAATTACATAAGTTGGTAATTCTAGTGGCATAGGATATAAATATTTGAAGGTTTTATAGACTTTGAAAATAAATTCATTTTCTAGGGCTAGGAGCCTTAGAATGAGCTCAACTTTGGTGGGTTGACTTTAGGGACATATCTAAACATCATGCAATTGATAGAACCTAAATCAAATGTCATTTGGCTAGATTTCAAGGTGATAAAAAACTCACCCAGAAAGGGTTTCAGAATGTGGGTCCATAACCCTAAGATTTAGCTTGGAATCTTGGATTTGGATTAGATTTTGGATTTAAATGGTTGAGTTTGAAATTTTCACATGAATGAAATTCAAATGAATGATTGAGATTGATTGGATATGATTTGAATGTTAATTGAAAGTTGGTTTAAAGTGAGATTGGAGATTAAATTGAAAAGTGGAATTTGATTTTATTAGGATTGGATTTGATATTGATTGGATCCTATTTGATTGAAAAGTGAACACCTTCCAATTATTAGGTCACTAGCAAGAAACCCAGGTAGTTCCTAGTGGCATCATACAGAAATGTGTTTAATAAATGAAACCCCAATGTGTGTAGTAAAATGAAGTTTTAGTGTACAAATTAGCATTAATTGATGGGTGGAATTTAGGACTTCAATCCTAAGGGGAGGAAGCACCAAACCTTAATAAATCAAAGTAAAATTGATATTAGGGCAGTTCCATAAAGTGAACCATCCATCTCTAATAGATGATCATGTGGGGGGTCGAGTATGGCCACTACAGAGCATCAAGTTTGGATGATCGTATGATGGGGTCGAAGTATGCCCATCATAGAGGATCGAGGTTGGATTATCGTATGATGGGGTTTCAGAAATGCCCATCATAGAGGATCAAAGCTGGATGATCATATAATGGGGTTAAAATATGCCATTATAGAGGATCAAGGTTGGATGATAATATGATGGGATCAAAATATTTTCATCACAAAGGATGAAGGTTGGATGATCGTATGATGAGGTTTAAATATAGCCATCACAGAGGATCAAGACTTAAGGAAAGGAAGAACCTAATCTTAAGGAAAGGAGAACATGAAATGATTGATTAATAATTTTGATCTTTTGAAAAATATTCTGATAGTGAGAATAAAATTGACCAAAGTTAATTCAGGATATCAAAACATTTCATTAATTAAAAAATTAAGATATATCAAGCATAATATTTCTTAATAAAATGGCCATTGATAGGTAATATTGGGTGATTTCCTTTATGATCAACTAGCTGATATGAGCCCCTTCATAAACTATTGCTATGATGAAGGGTCCTTCTCATGCTGGTTCAAACTTCCCACCAATAATTTGGTGAGTTAAGATAGTCCTCCAAAGGATTAAGACTAAGTCTTATATATGGAAGGTTCTAGATTGCTCTAACTTATTGTGAGCTTGAACCATTAAGACCTTATACAACTATAAACTCTGTTGAGATTGGAGATGTTGCTCTTTGAGGCTTTCGAGTTCTTCTATATAGAGTTTTGCATTCTATGCAGTTATGATTTGATTTTGGATTGTAACTCTAAGCGAAGGAATCTATACGTATAAGGAGAGTATGGCCTCAGACTCATACACTAGTGTGAACAGGATGGATTGGGTTAGGGTCCTATAGGTGGTCCGATAGGCTCACTAGGCTTCCACCAACCTCTTATCACATTGACATTTGTTATCATCGAGGGTCTTCTTGATAATATGTACTAAAGCCTTGTTGAAGGCCTCAGCCAACCCATTAGTCTAAGGGCAATAGATTGTTGAGTATCTACATTTAATGTTATGACATCTTATAAAATTATTAATTTTTGTAGACTTGAATGCCACCCCATTATAGAATATAATTCTGTGGGGTATGCCAAATTGATATATGATATGGTCATGAAAGAACTTTAAAATATGGTGTAATGTTACATTACATAGGGGAATTGCTTCCTCCCACTTTGAAAAGTAGTCAGATACATCTAATATAAAGTAATGACCTTTGAAGGAGGGTAACCGGCCTGATAACATCCATGCCCTAACTTTCAAAGGGCCTCAAAGGGCCATAAAGTTATCATAGGATACAATACATTAGGTGGCAGATGTAAAACTACACCATGTACCTGTCATTGATGACAACATTTTGTAGTAATCATGCAATCATCAATTATCATAAGCTGATAGTATCCAAGTCTTTTTTATTTTCAACTTCATTTTTGGACCTGATTGTGAGCACCGCACAATCTAGAATTAACTTCATTTACAATCTTTAGGGCCTCTCATTTGTCTAAACAATGTAGCCACATCTGATCGAATGATCGATGGTATAATGTATTATTAATTAGTGCATATAATAGGGCATGCTTCTTGATATGGTTGGAGAGATATTTATCCTAGGGAAGTTTTCCCTCTTGAAGGTAGTCAATTAACAGTTGTCTCCAATTGCCTCCCTTATCGGTTGCTGAATAGGCAGAAAGCACTAGGGAGGACTACTTGTTGATATACTCTAAATCTATAAAGAATAGGACCTGACAACCATGAATCTCTATAGGAATGAAATATTCTTTCACACATGAAAATTCCTTTACAAGCTTAGCTAGAGCATTCACCGTAGAATTACTCCCATGGGGAACCTATATAAATTTATGACAGGTATTTGCTCAAGGAGGTGACTAGTATAATGGTGAGATTTGAGGAGTTTAGGATTCAAAATCTTATATGTTCCGGTAATCTAGTTAATTACTAGTTGAGAATCATAAAAAATTTTAATCTCTTTAATCTCCATCAGGATAGCATGTTTTAGGACAGCTATCAAATCTTTATATTTAGCCTCATTATTCATGAAATGCTTTAATAAATGATAGGAAAAATGCATCATTCTCTTTTATGTTGTTATAAAAATTAGGCCAATTTTAGCTTTTTTTGGGGATTGTAGATTATTGAGTTTTGCCCCATTAAGAGGACATCGAACCATCAAAATACAATTTCTAGTATGGGTCATTGGATTCTTTTAAACTCATTATTTGTTTGATAGGTAAATTATCATTTAAAGAAGAATCAACCTGTAGTAGGTGTGCTATAAGGAAGTTGAGAATAACCTATCTTTTTGTTGTATGTAGAAGAATGAAAGTGATTTCTAATTAAAGTAATATCATAGACCACCGTGCTAAACATCCTAACAATGTAAGTTGGGTCATAAGATATTGAAAATGATTGACTATGGAAATCAAACTCACTTCATGAGAAAGCATGTAATGTCTTAGTTTCTGGGCCACAAAAACTAAAGCAACAGAATGCTTCATGATTGAATGGTACCAAATTTCTATATGAAGAAGTCTTTGGCTTAGGTAATAGATAGAATTATCCTTCCCTTCATCATTTACTTGAGCTAGAAGAGTGTCAAGCAACTCATCAAGGGTAGTGGTATAAAGAATAAGAGGTTTTCCTAGAATAGGGGCTACTAAGACTAGATGATTGAGAAGATATTCTTTGATGCATTCAAAACCATTTTGAAATTTCTCATCCCAAATGAATTTGACATCCTTTTTAGCTAGGACAGAGAAAGGTTGACATCTTCCATATATATTGCAGATGAACCTTTTTATATACTCCAGCTTGCCTTGGAGAGACCTTAATTGTGTATGGCTCTTAGGAGGTGGCATATTTAAGATGGCTTCAATTTTGGAGGGATCAATCTTAGTTCCATTGTTCCTCACTACAAATCCTAAGAATTCTCCTAAAGTAATGTTGAAAGCACACTTTAAGGGGTTCATTTTGAGGTCGTACTGATGCAACCGCTTGAAGATGACTCTTAAGTCATTAAAGTGAGCCTATTTGACATAGCTCTTAACAACCAAATTATTAATGTAGCACTCAACTTGATTGTGGATTAGATCATCAAATATTTGGGTCATGGCTAGCAGGTAGGTTGCACCAACATTCTTAAGGACAAATGACATCATCTTATAATAAAAGATTCCTATAGGGGGCCTAAATGCAGTGTTTCTATCATCTTCTATGATCATCCTGATTTGATTATAACCGGATGAGCCATGCATAAAGGAAAAAAATAGCATGTGAAGAGGAAATGTTCACCATATGCTCGGGTATGGGTAAAGGAAATTCATTATTGGGGCATGCCTTATTCAGATCCCTATAATCAACACAAATTTGGATTTGACAATTGTTCTTTCAATTTGGTACAACACTAGCTACCAAAGAGGGGTATTGTTCCTTTTAGATAAATTCAGTCTCAACCCATTTCTTGATTTTAGAAATGACTTGCTGCTCTATCTCTAAATGCATACGTCGAAAAGCTTATTTAATATGAATGACATCATACTAGATTTTAAGATTATGAGCAGCTACGCCAATGGATAGGCCAATCATTTAGTCATATGTCTAGGCAAACAAATCCCTAAAATCAAAAAGGAGTTGATCATATCCTCAGACTCTTCTTCACTCAATAGTGTACTTATAAAAATAGGGAGAGGTTATTTATTAGTTCCCAGGTTAACTTCTCTTAATTCACCTACTATCGATTTAATCTCTTTCTCAAATTCAGGGGTGCATCCCAAACTTAAAGTTCATTTGGATCATCTAAAGTCACCAAAAAGAGCTGTCAAGGGGATCTACAACTTTAGTAGTATATTTTGAAATTCAAGATGATAAGTTATTATTAATTGTTGACTGTATAAAAAATTAGAATATAAAAAAAATCAAATCAGCACGCCTACCTCCAAGCCGGCCCCACCGCGGGTAGTTGGTCGCCAAATGACGCATCTCTTCAGAGACACCGACAATTCAAAATAATAAAAGGATGGAATTCAAAAATAATAATAATAATAATAATAATAAAGGTGCAGAGATTGCACGGGTTGCTTATTCGGCTCCTTAATGGCTGTCCAACTATGCTCCTTTCTCTCTCTTATATTATAAATATAATATATAATGATATAATTGTTATATATTATAGTATAATATATATTATATAATTGTTATATATAAATATAATTAAATATAATATGATATTATATTTAAAGTTATATTTATATAAAATATAAAAGAAGATAAAATTGAATTCCAAACAAGTGTCGAAGACTCCGGCCGTCGTACCTTAGGTCCGACCAGGATGGTTTGAAATTGAAGACCTGCGCTGTTGATTTTTAATCCGGGTAGATGATTTTAAAATTTGAAGACCCGCGCCATCGATCTTAGATCTGGGCGGATAGTTCCAAATTAAAGACCTCATGCAGTCGACCTTAGATCCTGGTGAGATGGTTTGAAATCAAAGACCCTACGCCGTCGACCATAAGTCCGGGTAGGAAGAATTACGGCAGTGCCATCCCGATTTCTCCCTCGGTGGGGAGGAGATGCCGGGAGGCTGCCGAAATTTCTTAAAAATCCAGAGGGAAATTAAATTTGAATTAACTAAAATGTTAAAAAAGACCTTGGATTTTTAATTAACTAATTTAGTTAATTAAGATTTAAAAAAAAAATCTGATTAAACATTAATCAAAATATCTAATTAATTGAGAGCTTCAAAGTCTCCTATATCGTCAAATGCGTGGGAGTGGAGAACCTACAAGCACTCATTCTCTTCATGTCTCTCTAATCCAAATTTTTTTTTAAGAGCCCTTTAAATTCAAGAGCATACGAAACCAAAAAAAATAAAAATAAATAAATATAAGATTTTTAAATTTGTGTAAGTCTTAAAGTATATGGGTTTTAGAAATTGAGATTAATATAATTAACTTTTTTTTTTTGATTTTTAGTTAATTGATTTATTAAGTTAAGCAAAAAACAAATGTATGAAGAAAAATAATATTTCCATTAATCCTCTATAAACTGCTCTCCAAAGCCCTCATGTACAAACTTCTATGGCTACTTGTGGACTCTATCTCCTGAACTGCTGCAAGCACCACTTGCCTGCAAACAAGCAATCAAAAATCAATGCAGCATAAATAAATCAATACGGGAAAGTGATAAATCCAACTACTGCAAGTAAAAACAGAGTACTATAAAGCAAGAGAAAGCTAAGTACGAAAAAAACTAATAGTGTAACACTGCTGAAAAGACGGGTAAAAAAGAAGTGAACTACTGTGGTTGGAAAAAGGCTACAAGCACATAACAACTAAAACACTAATGCAAGTGTCAAAGCCCTGAAATGTAAAAATCACAAATCTTTCAAACTCTCCAAGTATCAAATCCTAAACAACTAACATATTTCTCAATAAGCACACAATCAAAATCAAAATTAACGGGCATCTTAGTCTAAGAGATTAAGCTGTAAGACCCACTTTTCAGGCAATTTCCTAAGGGAAATAATAAGACCTATCTCAAATCTAATTCAAATCATATGGGAAGCCTTGTTTATAAGAACTCGGTTGTAAGACCCACTACCAGGAAACTTTCGTAGGAAAGTCGTAAGCCCGACCTTAAGGGGGAAATTTTAGATAAAAAATTAACCTAATCCCAACCCCCAATTAAAGCACCGGCCACTTCTAATAGAAGTTGTAAGTCTGACCTCTGAGCTGAGGGAAACGTTTAGGTGATAATACATCCCTAGACTCTTCACTTGGGCATCCTAGTCTATATGATTAGGTTTAAAGACCCGCTATCGGGCAACTTCTACCTGAAGTCGTAAGCCCCCACATTTTAGAAAATTGTCAAAATAAATAACAATAATCCTAAACCTTAAACAAACTAAAATTCAAACCTATGGACATCTTATTCTAAAATGATTAAGTTGTAAGACCCGCTTTTCAGGCTACTTCCTAAGGGACATAAGTCCTACATAAATAATTAAAATTCTTGGGCAGCCTTGTTTATAAGGACTTGGTTGTAAGACCCACTATCCGGAAATTTTCGTAGGAAAGTCGTAAGCCCGACCTTAGGGGAAAGTTTTAGGTAGAAATTGATCTAACCCCTAAACCCAATTAAAACCCCCGGCCACTTCTAATAGAAGCCATAAGTTCGACATTTGAGGGAAATGTTTAGGTGATAACACAAACCTAAACCCCTCACCTGGGCATCCTAGTCTATAGGATTAGGTTGTAAGACCCGCTTTCGGGCAACTTCTTATTGAAGTCATAAGCCCCCATATTTTAGAAAGTTTGCTAAATAAATAGTAATGATCCTAAACCCTAAACAATCAAATTTAAACCTTTGGGCATCCTAGTCTAAAGGACTAGGTTGTAAGACTCACAACTCAGGCTGCTTAGCTTACAGGGCTAGGTCGTAAGACCCACCGTTAGGCAATTTCTAAGGAAGCCATAAGACCTATCCAACTGAAATTCTTCGGGCAACTCCTAATTGGAGCCGTAAGCACCAAACTAAACAAACTATCCGGGCAACTCCTAATTGGAGACGTAAGCCCCAAACTAAACAAATTCTTCGGGCAATTCCTAATTGGAGCCGTAAACCCCAAACTAAACAAATTATCCGGGCAACTCCTAATTGGAGCCGTAAGCCCCAAACTAAGCAAACTATCCGGACAACTCCTAATTGGAGCCATAAGCCCCAAACTAAACAAACTATCCGGGCAACTCCTAATGGAGCCGTAAGCCCCAAACTAAATAAATTAACGGGCAAACTTCTATGGAAGTAGTAAGCCCCTACTTAAATTAAATCAAAATTAAAATTCAAATCTAACCATTTCAGTCTACTCGAGATCCCTGAGAGGAGGCAACCCATGGCTGCTAATCAGATTCCCTGGACACTGCGATCAATGATTGTTAGCGTTGGTAGATTGGAACTACGGTATACCCGGGACGACGGAATCATGGGATCTTGATCGGGGTTTACCTTCATCTTTCCCACAATTGAGACTAAACACTTAAAAATTTATTCATCCTTAATCGAGAGTTCTCTCTTACTTGTTAAGAGGGGTAATTAACTATGAGTGCTTGCGCTCATAGGAAGTAAGAACCCCAGATCTTTAAACCCTGACACTACACTCAGGGGAAATTTGGTTAATTTCAATGTGACTTAAGGGAAATGAAATCCTATAGCTGCAAAACGGGATTTGTGCATTTGTGCCATTTTTCTTGAGCCAACAGATTTCTGGCGACTCCGTTGGGGAATACTTTTCTCTCCATCTTTGGATGAAAAAATAATTTATATTTAGTCTCACATAATGAAACATCTATAAATAAATATAGATGTTTATTCAATGCAGTTATGTGTTTTCTTTTCCAGCAGAATTCAGGTTGACTCTAATCCCTGTAAGTTCTGTTGGAAGGTTGATAACATGATGCCTGCAAAGTCCTTCATGACTGTAAACATAGGTGAAAAGGCGAGAGTGCAGTTCCCTCAAGTTATTCTGGACACAGGGTATGCTGGAGCTACCATTTAGTTCATAACCATTTATGAAAAGTGATGCAGTTCCAACAGTTTCTTCTTGAGAATACTATTAGCATACCTACTGACAAATGTTTTGCTAAGAATCCTACTACTGAAGCTATTGATGAGAAGGCTCCAAAAATGGCCTCTGTATTTTCAAGGCTCTCTATGACACCTACTGCTGCTCCAGTAACTCAAAAGAAAGTTTTTTATCCCAATCTGCAATCTGTTGGTGTGAATATAACTGGTTAGAACATAATCCAAGATGAAGTGCCTAAAGAATACAATGCTGAAGTTCCTGATGTAAGTACTAAACTTTTTAGGAAAGCTAGAAGGAAGGCTAACACTCGCTTAAGAGCTAATGGATGGGGGTTCGATACCCTTTAAGAATCATCATCGCAGTTAGAGGCAAATGTACCAACCAATAACGACTTTGAACCGTTAAAGTGGGTAAAAAGAAAATATGACAAAGGGTCAGTTAAAGAAGTCTTTTTATGAGACTTCACGTCAACAGCCACTACCACTAAAGAAGGAAGAATATGTCTCTTCCAAAATATATAAAATACTGAAGGCTGTCAAAGATAGAAATCTACAATGAAGACTGAGGAAATCTATTACTGAAGTTATTTCCTCAAATACCATTCATTGTGACTCTGAGAAGATAACAAGTTTGGGTTCCAAAAAGATCCAAATATCCTCGACTTCAGAAAGAAGATCTTGATAAAGAAATATATAAATGGCGACTTAAATCTCATATCCAGAAGTTATCCCCTAATAAGGAGACTTCTGTTGATATGATTACACCAAAAAATGAAAGCTGTCATGTATATAAAGAATCACCCAACTCTCTAGTCAAACATTGGAAGCGGCGGTCCCAACTTGAAGAAGATAATGAGTTGGATGAAAATGATAATTACTATGATGATGAAGAAGAGGAAGGGTGTATTGGTCCCATGGACGTTGAAGTTGTCCGGATGGTTGATCATATACCTAATCGAGCTAATCAGCGACATACTTATAGAAGTGCAGCGTTGAATTTACAAAATGAAGAACAACTACGAGATGACCAAGAACAAGCAGCATTTGTGAATAAAACTCCACAACCAGAAGAAGTTGAGGATGAAAAAGCTGAACAAGGCGTAAAGAGGTTGCAATTAGAAATGCAATCGAAGCAACAAAATAAATATCAAGAAATCAATAATTTGAATATTCTTCTTAATGAAATAAGCACCATAAAGGAAAGCTGCTTGGGCAACTTGGCCCAGCAGTTGCAGTTGGCTAACTGCTGGGCCAAGTACAAGTTATAAATCTTCTAAAAAAATAAAAAAAAGTGTGTAAACAACATTGTTCGTCTAGCAGTAAATGCTAGAGATCCTCAAATAATTCTTTATGATCAAGATACTCCTAATTAAGGAATATAATGTCAACATGAAGTTGATAAGATGGTTAGTAAGTCCACATCGAAGATCTTATCAGCCAAAAAGTTAAAGTAGTTATTGCTTTTGAAACTTTTGAATCCTTGGCGGGTAAAGGATGTTTCATACTATTTACAAAACTTTCAATACAAATTAGCCAAAGAAGAAAATGATCTTCTACGACTGGAATAACTTGAATCTCTTAATGAAGTTCAACTTCAAGCTCAATAAAGTCTAGAATCCTACAAAGCAAGAATGATTAGAACACATAATTGAACGGTTCGTGCTAGAAGCTTCAAAGAAGGTGAACTGGTTCTGGTTCACCGAAGGCCTATCATCTCTCACCGTCGACTCGATGATAAATTTGATCCAATCTCGGAAGGACCCTTCATCATCTAAAAGGTCAAAGTCCCATGCCACCAATTAATGGTCAACATCTGAAGAAATATCATACATAAAAATTGTTATGTATGAAAATCTGCCTACCAGGAAAAACTCATCTAAATTCCCTCCTGAAAGACAGGAGGCAATTTTTATATTTCCCCTATAAGGAGGAAAATAAAATTTACTCCCCTCCTGAAAGACATGAGGCAATTTTTATATTATCTCTGGGAATGCAGAAGATAAATTCAATCCCCTCCTAAAAAGTCGGGAGGTAATTTTATCCCCTTTACCAAATAAAAATAAGGGAATTATGAAAACTTTTACGCTCACAAACCTAAGGGTCGAGCCAAACCCACAAATTTCAAGAAGCCTAAGGGCCGAACTTTAAAATCTTCTATGCTCATAAACCTAAGGGTCGAGCTAAAATCCATGAAGTTTAACAAGCCTAAGGGCCGAACTTCAAAATCTTTTATGCTCATAAACCTAAGGGTCGAGCTAAAACATGTTGGTTCAATAAGCCTAAGGGCCGAACCTTGAAAATCTTCTATGCTCATAAACCTAAGGGTCGAGCTAAACCCACGATGTTCAATAAGCCTAAAGGCTGAACCTCCAAAATCTTCTAAGCTCATAAACCTAAGGGTCGAGCTAAACCTCCAAAGTTCAATAAGCCTAAGAGCCGAACTTTGAAATATCCTACGCTCATAAACCTAAGGGGTCGAGCTAAAACCCATTGGTTCAACAAGCCTAAGAGCCGAACATTTGAAATCTTCTATGCTCATAAACCTAAGGGTCGAGCTAAATCCATGAAGTTCAACAAACCTAAGGGCCGAACCTTTGAAAACACTTGTGCTCATAAACCTAAGGGTCGAGCTATTTTTCATCAACATATCTAAAGGATTGAAATCACATGATCAAAGTTTGCAACGAATTCATTGTGTGAAAGTCACACAACAAATTCGTTGGGAGGCAATTTGTTGATTGTATAAAAAATTAGAATATAAAAAAAATCAAATCAGCACACCTACCTCCAAGCAGGCCCCACCGTGGGTAGTTGGTCGCCAAATGACGCATCTCTTCGGAGACACCGACAATTCAAAATAATAAAAGGATGGAATTCAAAATAAAAATTATAATAATAATAACTGGCGCTCTCATTCTTGTCCGACTTCGTCGTTTCGTGGGAGCATCTAGGGTTTGCCCTTCATCTCCTCTTTTCGTCGTTGTTATTCGGCTCCGTTGCTTTACAGGAGGCCGAGAGATTGCACACACTGCTTCTTCAACTCCCCGTGGCTGTGCGACTTTGACTCCCTCGTCACCGTTCGACTTCGTTCTTTTGCTGGAGAGGGAAAGGCTGCACACGTCGCCTCTTCCGCTCCTTCATCGCTGTTCGACTTCGCTGCTTAGCGGGAGGGGAGATAGCGCACAGTCACTTCTTCGGCTCTCTCCGACTTTGTTTCTCGGACTCCCCTGGCTGTTTGACTTCGCGCTTCACAGGAGGTGTAGAGATCGCAGACGTCACTTCTTCGGCTCCTTGCTGTTTGGCTCGATTGCTTTGCTAAAGGTGCAGAGATTGCACGGATTGCTTATTCGGCTCCTTAATGGCTGTCCAACTATGCTCCTTTCTCTCTTTTATATTATAAATATAATATATAATGATATAATTGTTATATATTATAGTATAATATATATTATATAATTGTTATATATAAATATAATTAAATATAATATGATATTATATTTAAAGTTATATTTATATAAAATATAAAAGAAGATAAAATTGAATTCCAAACAAGTGTCGAACACCCCGACCGTCGTACCTTAGGTCCGACCAGGATGGTTTGAAATTGAAGACCTACGCCCGTTGATTTTTAATCCGGGCAGATGATTTTAAAATTTGATGACCCGCGCCATCGATCTTAGATCTGGGCGGATGGTTCCAAATTAAAGACCTCACGCAATTGATCTTAGATCCTGGTGAGATGGTTTGAAATCAAAGACCCTATGCCGTCGACCTTAAGTCCGGGTAGGAAGAATTACGGCAGTGCCATCCCGATTTCTCCCTCGGTGGGGAGGAGACGCCGGGAGGCTGCCGAAATTTCTTAAAAATCCAGAGGGAAATTAAATTTGAATTAACAAAAATGTTAAAAATGACCTTGGAATTTTAATTAACTAATTTAATTAATTAAGATTTAACAAATATTTAATCTGATTAAATATTAATTAAAATATCTGATTAATTGAGAGCTTCAAAGTCTCCTATATCGTCAAATACGTGGGAGTGGAGAACCTACAAGCATTCATTCTCTTCATGTCTCTCTAATCCAATTTTTTTTAAGAGCCATTTAAATTCAAGAGCATTTCAAAATTTGAGAGCATACGAAACTAAAAAAAAATTTAAATATAAGATTTTTAAATTTTTGAAAGTCTTAAAGTATATGGGTTTTAGAAATTGAGATTAATATAATTAACTAAAAAAAAATTAGTTAATTGATTTATTAAGTTAAGCAAAAAAAAATTTATGAAGAAAAATAATATTTTTATTAATCAAATATATACAAGTTCTCAACACAATCCTCTATAAACTGCTCTCCAAAGCCCTCATGTACAAACTTCTATGGCTACTTGTGGACTCTATCTCCTGAACTGCTACAAGCACCACTTGCATGCAAACAAGCAATCAAAAATCAATGCAACATAAATAAATCAATGCGGGAAAGTGATAAATCCAACTACTGCAAGTAAAAACAGAGTACTGTAAAGCAAGAAAAAGCTAAGTACGAAAAAAGCTAGTTGTGTAACACTGCTGAAAAGACGAGTAAAAAAGAAGTGAACTACTGTGGTAGGAAAAAGGCTACAAGCACATAACAACTAAAACACTAATGCAAGTGTCAAAGCCCCGAAATGTAAAAATCACAAATCTTTCAAACTCTCCAAGTATCAAATCCTAAACAACTGACATATTTCTCAACAAGCACACAATCAAAATCAAAATTAACGGGCATCTTCGTCTAAGAGATTAAGCTGTAAAACCCACTTTTCAGGCAATTTTCTAAGGGAAATAATAAGACCTATCTCAAATCTAATTCAAATCCTATGGGCAGCCATGTTTATAAGAACTCGGTTGTAAGACCCACTACCCAGCAACTTTCGTAGGAAAGTCGTAAGCCCGACCTTAAGGGGGAAATTTTAGTTAAAAAATTAACCTAATCCCAACCCCCAATTAAAGCACCGGCCACTTCTAATAGAAGTTGTAAGTCCGACCTCTGAGCTGAGGGAAACGTTTAGGTGATAATACATCCCTAGACTCCTCACTTGGGCATCCTAGTCTATAGGATTAGGTTGTAAGACCCGCTATCGGGCAACTTCTACCTGAAGTCGTAAGCCCCACATTTTAGAAAATTGTCAAAATAAATAACAATAATCCTAAACCTTAAACAAACTAAAATTCAAAGCTATGGGCATCTTATTCTAAAATGATTAAGTTGTAAGACCCGCTTTTCAGGCTACTTCCTAAGGGAAGTCATAAGTCCTACATAAATAATTAAAATTCTTGGGCAGCCTTGTTTATAAGGACTTGGTTGTAAGACCCACTATCCGGCAACTTTCGTAGGAAAGTCGTAAGCCCGACCTGAGGGGAAAGTTTTAGGTAGAAATTGACCTAACCCCTAAACCCAATTAAAACCCCCGGCCACTTCTAATAGAAGCCGTAAGTCCGACATTTGAGGGAAATGTTTAGGTGATAACACAAACCTAAATCCCTCACCTGGGCATCATAGTCTATAGGATTAGGTTGTAAGACCCACTTTCGGGCAACTTCTTATTGAAGTCATAAGCCCCCATATTTTAGAAAATTTGCTAAATAAATAGTAATGATCCTAAACCCTAAACAATCAAATTTAAACCTTTGGGCATCCTAGTCTAAATGACTAGGTTGTAAGACCCATCTAGGTCGTAAGACCCACCGTTAGGCAATTTCTAAGGAAGCCATAAGACCTATCCAATTGAAATTCTTCGGGCAACTCCTAATTGGAGCCGTAAGCTCCAAACTAAACAAACTATCCGGGCAACTCCTAATTGGAGCCGTAAGCCCCAAACTAAACAAATTCTTCGGGCAACTCCTAATTGGAGCGATAAGCCCCAAACTAAACAAACTATCCGGGCAATTCCTAATTGGAGCCGTAAGCCCCAAACTAAGCAAACTATCCGGGCAACTCCTAATTGGAGCCGTAAGCCCAAAACTAAACAAACTATCCGGGCAACTCCTAATGGAGCCGTAAGCCCCAAACTAAATAAATTAACGGGCAAACCTCTAAGGAAGTAGTAAGCCCCAACTCAAATTAAATCAAAATTAAAATTCAAATCTAACCATTTCAGTCTACTCAGGATCCCTAAGATGAGGCAACCCATGGCTGCTAATCAGATTCCCTGGACACTGCGATCAATGATTGTTAGCGTTGGTAGATTGGAACTACAGTATACCCGGGACGACGGAACCTTGGGATCTTGATCGGGTTTACCTTCATCTTTCCCACAATTGAGACTAAACACTTAAAAATTTATTCATCCTTAATCGAGAGTTCTCTCTTACTTGTTAAGAGGGGTAATTAACTATGAGTGCTTGCGCTCATAGGAAGTAAGAACTGTTGAGTCTAGTAATTAGGTTGTTAAGCCTAAGTTAATGTCCCAAAGGCTACCAAGAGGGGGGGGTGAATTGGTAGTTTAAAAATTTTAAGCCCTCTTTTAAAATTATGTTGAACCGAAATAAAAATTGTTTCTTTTAAGTTTTGTAGAAAAAGCTTTACAAACAAAGAGTTTTTAAGACTAAGAATTAAAATGTGGAAACGTAAAGACAGTAAAGTAAATGACACCAGATTTATAGTGGTTCCGTCTAAAACCAGACCTACATCCGTACACATTAAACGATTTGAAACGACCCTATTTGTATATGTGTACGAAATGTCTTCGTACAGCTGATCGTCCCGTACAAACTAGGTTCGTCCGGTACGAACGGTTATTACAAGGTCAGTTCTAGAAACTGCTGAAAACTGTTCTAAGTCGGTTAATCGTTTGGACGACAATTTGTTCGTCTGGACGAAATTTTTACAGAGGACCGATCGTCCTGGACGATTTTTAATTTTGTCTGGACGAAAATTTTACAGAGGACCAATCGCCATGTACGATAATTTTATTTCGTCTGGACGAAAATTTTCCAGAGACCAGATCGTCTTGGACGATATTTAATTTCGTCTGGACGAAAATTTTCCAGAGGACCAATCGCCATGAACGATAATTAATTTCGTCTGGACGAAAATTTTACAGAGAACCAATCGTCCCGGACGATAATTAATTTCGTCCTGGATGAATAAGACTTAAAAAAATTTTTCAAGCAAGTTCCTATTCGTTCCATGTGCTCAATAGGAGATAACTGTCTGATCGTACAGTACGAACTTATATCGTCCCGTACGATCAGTATAAATTTTATATGATCTCCTTATGTGTGTGTATGTTTTTATTCACTCAAATTACAATCACTCCCTTTCAATTTAATTTTAAAGACAAGTGCAAGCTTCAAATTTTACAAAGTATCTCATGCTGAATTTGATTTGAAGTCTTCGTAGTCTGGAGTTTAATTTTCCTGAAATGTTAGTACACATAAGAGCAAATACAATTCTTCTAAAATTAGTAGGAGATAACTACACATTTGAATAATAATGTTTGGAATCATCAAAACTATACAAGTTGCCAAAATGTAAAGCATGCAAATAGCAACTATCTTAACAAGAACCCCAGATCTTTAAACCCTGACACTACACTCAGGGGAAATTTGGTTAATTTCAATCTGACTTAAGAGAAATGGAATCCTATAGCTGCAAAACGGGATTTGTGCATTCGTGCCATTTTTCTTGAGCCAACATTAATAAGTATTATTTATCATCAAATGAACTAACAGTACCAAAGTCGATGTCACTTGTTAAAATTTTCTTGATTTTTATTTGCTAAATATTTTTGTGGTATCTAGCTTGACTCTTAATTCATATATATGGCATGGAACTATTAGAGAAATAATTCTTTACATAGACATGAAAGTAGTTAAAAGGTAATTACATTAATTTATTAAAATCTACCTCCTTTAGGGTTTCATAACTTTCATCCCTTGAGAAGGAGGAGCCAGGAAAAAAAAAATTGGACTTCCTTACTTCATTATTTAGGTTAAGAGATTCCTTAATCATTAACCTTGCAATCTTGCCCTCAGATTGTGGGGTTAAGGATAAGGCCTCAATTCTCCTACTAATCTTTTCAAATATGGCCAATTCAGGCTTGTCACTTTGAACTTTTGAACATCAACCTCTAGGTCACTATCCTATTCTAAAGTAAGATCAAACTTTGGAGGATAGTTGATTTTCTAGTAATCTAAAGGAATTGTAACACCCCATTTTTTTGTTCTTCATTGGAACTTTATTCTAAATTTATATATAAAGGGGTTATTTTCCTTTCAAATGAAGCATAACCTTAACCACATGCCCTTTGGGTCATCCTCCCACCTATTTGAGGTAACATGATTGGAGGCCTAAGGACTACGATCTTGAGGCCGTCTTTTCTATCTAATTCTTAAACCTTTTGAACTTTTTCTTTTCCTTTTTCTTTTTCTTTTTCTTTTGATCCTTTTAATTCTCAATTTTAACTAAATATTTGCATGATTGTTTCCTCCTCAATCTTGATCTCAACCTTAGGAAGGGAAGAGGACCTTTTTGGTATGAAATATATTACATCCTTGTAGATCCTGGTCTTTTTAATTGAGAATGGTTGAAAATCACCATTAATCACATATTCAATCTCATGTAGTTGGTACTTGACTTATTGATGCAGGGTAGATGGAACCATCCTATATTTGTGGATCCATGGCCTAATTAAAAGTGTATTAAAGGAGGTTTTCAAATCATTGATAAAATTTTTCTTCAATTTTTAGTTCTCCAATTTCCAACAGGATAATGATTGAACCCAAAGCCTTCTTGCCTTTTTTCTTGAACCCATGTAGCACCAACTTGTCAGTGGTGTACTTATTAGTATCAACTTTAAGATAGGCAAGGGTCTTTAAATTCTTCACATTGACTGATGCACCAAGAGCAATAAGGACTCTTGATAACTTGAAGTTCCCTATATTTATAGTAATATAAAGAGGGTGATTATGGTCAGCAGTTTTGTAAATATGAATTCAGGGATTATAATTTTGATGATAACAAATATTTTTGACATCTCTATTTTTCTAGGATTGCCCTGCCTACTAAAATTTCAGGTCCACAAGGTCAATTGCAAATCAAGCCAGCTTAAGATTGGGTAGATTAGGACTGAGTTAGTCTATAAGTGTACTTCAAATTTTTTTACCTTTCTTGAGTCAGTTGTAACAAAGTAGGTCCTGATGCTAAGTAACCTTGCACACACACACTTAGGAGAAAAAATTCTGTCTATTTTAGAGTTTTCTATTTTTGATCATATCATCCGGGAAGATCCAAAATTGTCTTGGATGATCAGTTAAAAATAGAAACCCTAATTAGGGTATCCTGATTAAGGCAGTCAAATTAAGCAAATTATTCTAGACGATATTAGCATCCTTTTAGATGATATGCTCAATATTGGATGCCAACTCTTTTAGGCATGTTATTATTTTTAGACATCGTACAGAAAATCATTCTAGACAATGCATTACAATTAAGCAATTAAGGTTTGATTGATTGATTTATCATCTTGGACGATCGTAGGATCGTCTTGGACAATCAGTTAAATAAACCTTAGTTTCTTCTTGGATGAATAGAATGATATTATAGATGATATATATTAATTTGAACTAATCATACTGGATGATCCAAGAATCATCTTGGATGAAAAGTTATTTTTTCATCATCCAATATGAAAAGTTTGGCCGAACAAAGCAATGGTCTGGACAATACTTGACATTTTAAACTAATCGTACATGATGATGTACCCATCATCCTGAATGATCAGAACAAATAAATCTTCTAATCATCCAGCCTCCCCCAGATTTTCCTAACTGATTGCGTTGAATTTGTACTTATCGTATAGGATGATCCGTCGATTATCCTGGACGATCTTTGTTGGTTTGGTGCAATTTAGGGCAAATTCGAAGCCCTTCTATACAAGATCTCTTGTTTACTCAAGATGTAATCTTTTGCTGCTGTCCTGACCTAAGAGAGCCAAGAGGAAAGGGAGAACTTAAGAGAGAGAGAGAGAGAGAGAGAGAATCTTGTGAGGGGGAGTTTGAGAGGGTTTCATAAAGGTTACTCCAAGTAAGGATCTCAGTCATCTTCTCTAGTTGTTGTCTCTAGTTTCTTGGAGGTTCTAGAGAGGTCTACTTTAGCAATTAATCAAGGTTCTATGCTTGCTTCGGGAGGAAGTGAAAGGAGATTGGGTTCTTTGCCTGCTTCTGGAGGAAGCGAAAGGAGTCAAGTTTTTTGCCTGCTTCAAAAGGAAGCAAAAGGAGTTGGGTTCTCTGCCTCACTAGGGCTGGTGGAAAGGAGTTTTGTACAGGCTTCTTTGCCTGGTTGTGGGAGCAAAAGGAGAGTCACTGAGTTTAGTGCAATACCCGGAGGAGAGGCTTTAGGGAGTGGACGCAGGTAAAGTTGACCAAACCACTATAAAATCTAGTGTTCTCATTCTTATTGCATTTCTACATTTAATTTTTGTACTTTATTTTCTAGTGAATAATTATTTAGTTTGTGGTTTTAAAATATTTCAAAAAGATTGTGATTTTTGTTTAAGAATTTTTAAAATATCAATTCACCCCCTCTTGGTTAGCCTCGAGCTAGTTCATAAGGGCTTAACATCATTAATGAACTTTTAAGCAGTACCTAAAAGTAGGTCTTCATCCAAAAAGATTATTCCTGGAATTTCCTTAGAGTAGAGGGCTTCGTATTTTGAGGTCGAAGCCAATTGAGCCAGGCAAATCTTTGGATCAAAAAGTGCTTTGATTAAAGACTCCCTCATTTTCTTTGATGGGATGAGGGTATCATAAATGCTCAACTTATTTGACAACTTCCTAAGGTGAGCTAGAACATTGTGGTTAACCTTAGGGGTATTAGTATAAAAATCCAGTGGAGTGGAAGGGAGATTTGATTATTGAGTGGGGACTTAGATCAGATTGTTGGAGATAACTTACTTTTTTTTTATCCTGAGGGGCAAGTCTAAGGGGTAAGACATTACAGTCATGAAGTTGCACTTGCTCAACATTCTTGAAAGGGCAAATTATAGTGGAGTCTACACATTTTGTATAGGTGTTGGATCATAATTTTTGACTGGGAGTTAGAATCTTAAAGATCTATCATCATAGGACTCCCCTAAAAGTTAATTTTAAGTAGATCACTATCTGATACTATCTCAAGTTCGACGTTCCCCTTAGAGGTCAAATTTGGAAGGTCTAGTTTTTGAACATTTTAATTGATCTCAATAGAACTTTGAATTTCTTTAGAAGAGTTATCAATTTGCATTTCATCTTTATGACTAATCATCAAAATTGACATAGAAGCATCTTTTTTATTAATTTTGTGACCCCTTTCCTTTGATAGGGTAAAGTTAAAGTCAGATAACACGAGAGGGGAAATGGTTTTTACACCACCATCCGCCACTTGAGTACATCTCTCAACAATAATTTTCCTCTCCACAAAAAATTCATTATTTTCTTTTCTAATTAATACATTAGTCCCTATAATAACCAGAGAGGAAAGTGGCTTAATATCCTCCTACAAGGCCTATAGGTCAAACTCTCATATCGGGTCATGGGCACTCATCGATAGCTATTGAGAAAGATGAAAAGACTTATTAATCAACTTTTTAAGTGCCATGGATAAAGCTATATCCCAACCATCTTCAATTGACAGAGAAATGTTAGAAGGATTACCTAAAATAGTCTTGATGGACCCCTGATTCGGGTTTACCAAGTCTTCTTTAGGAATGATTATGTTACCTTACCTAAATTTCTTATCTATCCAGTCTTTGAAAATAAAATATAATCCTAAATTGGATAATTGAGCATGTGGTGGTAAGGATAATATATGGGATCATCTTTCTTATCTACATTAGGTAATTGGAAATCTAGCTTTTTCAGGAGGCTCCTAAAGATTTTCCTTACCAACTCTATTTTGAATGGTATGGTCTTGTCAACCTCTCTTTAATGCAAATCTAGTAAAGTTCTCTAGGAGATTAAGGGTTATTTGGAATGGTTGTCTTTGAACTGGTGGTGGTAGAGGAATATTGAGCTAGCTGGTTACTGGCTGCTTTCCCTTATCGACTGCTAACACCATGGCTTTTTTCATTTCAAAGGACTTCATTGGATTTAGAGCTCTCATTTTATCTGGAAAATCCCTCAAGAAAGGCATCCGAGGAGCCTTTTCCTATAGGTTACTTGCCTTGTTTAAAACTTCTTAAAGATTTTAATTGTGAAACCCTTTAGAAGAAATGCAATAGGCTGGTGGATATTCTTTACAAGAATCTCTACTATATATTTCTCTTACATCTGGAGTTCATAATTCATCAAGAGGTTTTGCTACCTCAATATGAACTCAACCAGAGACTCTCAGGTTTTACTTTTTGACTACAAGATCACCCATGGTTGTGCACTATTGCGATCCTAAAAATCTCTTTAACAAAAGATTTTCAAGTTTAATAAAAGTTTTCAAAGAATAGTTAGATATATTTGAATACCACTCAAAAGCTATCCCAAAAAAAAAACAACTAATGAACTGGCAAAAAAGTAGAGCATCTAACCCCCCGACATTATAATAACTTTCTCGAAAGTGGGCTAGATGTTGTCTCAGGTTTTTGATTTTGGTGAAATTTTTAAAGGATGGTGGCATAAAGCCCTTCGGATAAGGAACTGAATCATATTCCTTGGGGTATGGTCTACCCTTTGGAATAGATGCAGTTCCTTGGGAATGGGCTAAGGCCTCCATTGTTTGGTCCACATTAATCTATTTAATATATTTTTAGGTAGGTACTAGACGGACTAAGGAAACTGTTGGAACTATTAATTGAATTTGGGGAACCGATAGAACTAGTTGCTAGACTAGATGATATGTTGACACTAACTTAGGGTTAGAGTTAAATTTTGGCTTCCTGTCTTGGTCAGTGACTACTTGGACAACAAATTTTTATTACTTAAATAAGGGTTATTATGACTTATCTAGTTGTTTTTGCATTTCTTTGACATGTAGCAACATATTCGCAACTTATGCCTCTATGTTTTGATATGTTGTTCATCATCTCTATCCCTTATTGATCTATTTGAATCTGAATCAATAACAAGTGATCCTTCCTCCTTGCCAGAATGGTGTTTACTTGGATCATTTTATTAGGATGATCCCCTAGTCTTAACAATGCAGATACTACCAGTGACCACATCTTCTTCCACTAATAGATCATCAAACTATGGATCAAATGCTTCTTCAGCTTCCTTCTTTATCAAGATATCCTTGATCTCTTATACTACCTCATCGACCGATCGGTCCCCTATTGCTTCAGGGTTGATGGGTAAGTAGCCTTTGTAATCCATCATGTCATAAAACTCCTTATCTTATAACTTAGAAATGAAGTCTTGTAGTGTAAGATCATCAGTTATTGGGGGATCTTCCATTAACTATTCAATCATTTTCTGGTCTTCATCTCAGTTTATCCCCTTCGACTATCTCGAAGTTGGTTTTCTAAAGGTTAGCATCCCCTATAGGGTGAGGAACATCTACCTTAGGAGGTGATGTAGGGGCTTGGAGAGTGATAGCTCATACATCATGTAAGGTAAAGTCCTCAAACCCTTGGGTAGGGAGCTCAGGCATAATATGTGAAATTTGAGAAAGACTATCTGGGACATGCACCAAAACATCAATTGAGATATCAACTGAATCAGTAACTGAAACATCAACTGGATTAACAATTGGAACATCAACTGGGGCATCCACTGGATCAATTGGGGTTCGGATAACACTGACTCAGATCTGTGATAACTTAACTGAAGACTGAGGTGGTCTAATTGAAGGTGGAGGAACATCAACCCTATTGATCATCTTAGGGATATACTTTATTTCTGGGGACGTGGGCCTCTTTCCCTTGGCTTTAGTTATCCCTTTAACTCTAGAGTCCTTGGTTTTCACCACTACTATGGCCATCTTTGCAAATTTTTTTATGGAGACCTACGGCTTACCAGTAGAATAAATGCCCTCTTTAGGTCTAATAAGCATAATACCTTCTATTTTAGAGGATGGAGGGCATGGCTACCAGTGCTAATCATCTACCAATATAGAAGTCACTAGCTATCATACAAACTTCTTATTTCTTCTTATAGGCTGGGGTGTCAAGTCTTTGGCTTCAGATTTCTCCTCCCTCAAAATTTCTTTCTCGAAGCAATGGGAGATGATTTCTTTCAGATGCTAGACATATTTTTCCTTCGTCTCCCCCATATGGTCAACACAAGTGTGAATTATATTCCTTAATATCCTTGCCCTTTGGAGTTATTTTTCCTTAAGAGCCTTCTTGGTTAAGTAGACTTTCGGATATGGTAGAGAACTAGCTATCTTATTAGCCCTCTCCTCCCCTGTAGCAGTAGATAAGGAGTAGAAATGACTCGCTTTAAGGAGTGGAGATGAGGTAGGAATAGACAGATCCTCATTAGCCTCTGGCTCTACCTGGCCTAGAGTCTTAACTTCAACAGCTTTTTTTTATTTTAAAATATTTTTTATGACACTTCTTAAATAGTTCTTCCTCTAATTTTTACTAGTGAAAGAGATCCCAAAACTTGATCCTTCCTCAAAAATAGATTTTGCTTCAATAATCTCAACAGGAGATTTTAACTCTCCCTCCTCCATATTAGGATTGAGGGATTCAGCCCTTAACCCCAAAACCAATTCCAACATAGTGCTATCAAATTTATCAGCATTCAGGTTGACTAGTTTCTCTACATTCATTGATAGCTCAATAGTTTGAAATCCCAAACCTAACTGAATTATACTCCTAAAATTAATCTTTTCATAGGTTAAACCCTTTTCAAAGGTGAAAATCAGCTTTCCATCCATTTGATTAAGTTTGAGTTTCTAGAATTTAAAAGAAGAAATTGAGTTAGATATTTTAAAATTTAATTTTAAAAATCATAACAGACCCTGTATTTTATCACATATGTCGAGTTATACGACTTACAACCCAACATATGATGATAAAATATAAAGGTTAGTTATGGTTTAAAGGAGATTCGAATTTTCACTAAATATACTAAACTACAAGGGAGTTTTGTAGGGCAGCATATGATAGTCTCAATTCAAGGCTAAGTTTTAAAAAGATTTCAAATTTTGAAAAATTGATGAATTTTCTCTAGATTTTGAAACACAACATGTTGAGTTTTCACTCAACTCGAAGGCTTACAAAATTAGTGAGAATATTCAAGGGAGTTGTTTGCTTGACTCTTCCACACCATTGATTGATTTAGAGGTGGAACGTCAAAGCTAGAAGTTTGAAAGATTGAAGATCTTGATAATAAGAATAACATGTTTCCTCACAATTTCAAAACCCAACATATTGAGTTGGACTCAATAATGCAAGTTCATAAAATTGACATGGAGATTTTAACAGTTTGACTTGACACTTTCATCCTGAGAGTTAATTTGGGGGCAGAAAGTCAAATTCTAATTTTTTGGACGGAGGTTTCTCCTCTCTTATGATATGAGTTTTTGATGTTGGCAAAACTCTCCCAAAGAATAAATTGGTAGAGATGTCAACAAAAAGATAGATAGTTAAGACTACTTATGAAATAAAATTTTTCCATAACTAGAGATGGAGAGAGATATTTAGTCCCATAGGGTGTGCCATTTTTTGTTTGGGATTGAAAAAATAATTTGCCTTGAATGGTGCAAAACAAATATAGATTATTTTTGTTGATAAAATTGGGAATTAAATTTGAATTCCAATTCTAAAATCGAACCTACCATTACAAATAATAAGCCACCTCGGAAGGCAGAGATAAAATCTCTTAATAAGTACAGACTCATAATTAAAGATTTTATGTTGAATGATGTAGCTTGATTTAGGAAAGAACCATATATGACCGTGGAGTGTCAAAATGAAGTCTAATCAAATATCAGACTATGATAATCAAGAGGAGTGATCATTAATTTTATATTTAAATTTATGTTAACACATGATATATCTCCATGAAAAAAAGAAGATATCATCCATTCTCAATCATTCAAATATGACTATAACAATCATTATATATTTGATTTCCCAAAAGAAATATTAATTATGTTTTGATAAATTAATATGGGTTCCTATGAGCGTAAGCCCTCGTAGTTAATTACATTGTAGAGAGGTTGAATTCCCTATGAATACTCTCGATTAAAATAATAGATGAAATTTTATTTAGAGTTTTCACTAATTGAAATAAAGAAAGTTGAATTTGGAATCACAATTAGGACTGGATCAAGTTGGAGCACTTATTTCTGGAGTTAACAGAGGAGAGGTAGGAGATATTTTAAGATTATAAAACAATTTAGAAGTGTTCCAACCTAATCTAAGTGTTGGGCTTTAAATTTTAGATTGAGAAAATATTTAATTTGAGTTGATTAATTTATTAAAAATTTGGGATTATATTTTTGAATGTTGGGGTCTTATGATTCTTAATTTGCCGTGAATCCTAAATCTAAATTGGACATTGAACCATACTAGCCTAAACCTAGCTAATATAATACAAAACTTAGACTTTTCGCAGCCTAGATAGGGGAGTCGTAAACCACCTAGCCAATTAAAATCCATGAATCTTGACATTAATATAAAAAAGTTGTTGAGACATTATTATTAGAGTTTTTGAGAATTGGGACTGACATCTAGAGCATATCTTAATTGGTCCCTCAACTTATATAGTGTGGAAATGATTGAATTAGATGCAATTAAAGTTTTAGACACTTTTAAATTTTTTCTAAAGCAATGCATTCTGATCAAGTCAAATAAATGTATAAAATGTATATGAAATAGTTTTAAAAATGCTTAAATTTTATTTTTCCTAGAGATTGCACAACATCCTCTTGATAGATCTATACCCTCAAAGGTTAGGTGGCCAGCTAGAACCCACAGGTAGGGAGATGCCTAATAAGGAAGAAAAAAATAATAATATGCTTATGCTTACTCCCGGAGGTCCTGGACTTACTTCTTAGATCGTTAGAATTTCTATGTTAGTCTAAAATTTTAACTAATTTTAAGCAAAAAAAAATATTTTTAGTGTTTCCTCAGAGCCTTTAATCAGATTCCCGACTAAAATAAAATTCAACATACAAATCACCAAAAAAATTAAGAAAAGTTGAAAATTTTATTTGCAAGCAAAGTAAATCAAACATATCAAGTAATCAAATTAATTAAATAAATGTCTATAGGCAAATTGCCTATTTATCAAAATTTATATAAATTAAAAGTGGTTGGGCACCACTGACAACAAACCTTGATTCTAATCATAGGATCGACGCAAGTTAACTTTGAGTGGGATACTCTTTGTCTTTAACTCCTCGTCCTCCTCTTCTTTAGGCTCCTTATATTCAATGTATCTGGATACCCAAAGGAAAAAAGAAAACACTTCCATTCAAGAGGATGTTATTCTTTTCACTTTAGGTATTAAAATTATTAAAACTTGGGCTTCCAAATAAAAAAGGATTGTTCCCCTGAGGGGGATCCTTTTCTGTTAAGAATCTAATTTTGGATACATGTATCCCGACTCATATGTCTAGCTTTCATAACTAGATACTTTAAATAAATTACATCAAAATTTAAAATAAATAATTATAAACTTCCCTGCAAGGTTATCATAAGCAGATCAAAATAAAAGACATCTCAAGTAGTTTATATACTTACATTAAATTAAATCTCAGCCACACTTAGCTATGCTCCTATTTATTTGGGGGCTAAGTAGTAAAAGCACTTGCAAATATTTTATTAGTTTAAATCATTATTAATTTAGCCCCATTTTATTTCCCTGCACAAGTGTGGTCACCTACAGAAGATCCTATGAGCAACCAGATCGATCATAACCTAGGAATAATCTACCGCCCATCATAATAATTCACATATTATAGAAAATAAGTAAAGAATCACGTCAATCAATTTTTAATCACAACATGTAATGATAACTCAAAAAACCTAACACATAGCTATAAAAATAAACACCAGTCTATCCTAGAGTACAGTTGGTTGTTCTAGCAAACCATCAAAAGTGTGTGAAAAAGAACTGTGTGGCTGGGGTAAATCCTAAGCTGGGCAATTTATTGAAGTTATCTGGTGTTCATATTTGTTAAAGGTTGAAGGGAAAAATTTATGTTTGAATATAAATATTAGTGTATTAATGCTTAACTTAGGTATATTTTAATTCTTAAATTGTTACTACCTTTGTTGCTCATCAGGGTTGTGAAGTTTCTTTCACTTTCCATGGGTCTAATTTAACAACCTCGTAGGCCCAAGTTATCGATAATGCCCGGTATTTATTAAGTTAATTTAATTGGTTGAGGATTAAAGATTGATAAATGTTAATCGATTAATTTATTAATGATTTGAATGGTTAGATTATGATTTTCTAGAATTTTAAATAGATTACTAAATTTTTAGGAATTTTTAAATGTATTAATTAAGGGGTTAAAAGTTGACTTTAGAATTAAAAAGATTTTTAGAATTTTATATTTTTCTTAAATTTTAGACCTTAAGATGAGTAATTAGACTTTGATTTTGCTTAATTTAAATTTTTTTTATATTAATTTATGATTTTTTAAAGTTTTGACCTAGTTTTAAGCAATGGTTAACCAAAAAATTGACTTTTTAACTTTAACATTTTTTTGGAATCTTGATATTTTTAGAAAATACTAAATTTTATTTGGAGTTGAATGGCTTTGATTTTAATTGAATTGTATTTTTCTAAAATTATTTATTATATTTCAAATTTAGGATATTTTTTGGATTTATAAAATTGTTTAATTAGAGAAGATTTTTAGATTTTGATCCAAATCATTTTCAAATGAACTCCAAAACCATAGGATATAATCAAGATCGTTGATCAAAATCAACGGTTAGGATTATGTATTCAACCTTCCACGCGGACTCAAAGATGTAGACCTTCTCCAATTCGATGTAAGAGATCCCACTAGTGAACTCCTTCGAAATTTTATAGGAAGGATTAGTACAATATAAATAGTCAATCCAACAATTAAATTTTTAGGATTTGACATTTTACTTCACACTTGGACCGACACTACCTAGCTAAGAGCTCAATATTAGTTTTATACCTTGGAGAAAGTCTCAACAAATGGGGTTTTCTTTTGGGAAGATTGAGGGGATGAAGAGGAATGCTTTTCATTTAGACTATGGGTCCAGAGGATCGCTAGAGGTAGAACTTCCAGTGGAGGGTAGAGAGTTTTTGCTGGAGTTCACTTGGGATGATAACTGGAGACAACTATGAATTTTAGAAGATTCTGACATTAAAATTGATTATTTTAATCAATTCTAGTCAAATTAGCCGCCGGTGCCAATCATTGGCAATAATTGGCACTAAAATAATGGCGGTGATTTGTGTTGCAACACGTGGAAGGCGGGACTGGAACTTAAACACATCAGCGGCCCATCAGTATTGTTGATCCTACAGCGGAATGAACTAACTATCGTGATTGTGCAACGTAGGCACTTGCGATCCGGATCAGCATGCGCTTGAATTCGAGTGGAGATGATGCGCGGTTCGGCTGATCCTACACCGTCCGATCATGATGAAGAAAGGATCGAATGGTTGTGATTGATTGACCCTTTTTAGTTCAAAAATGAACTAAACCTTAAAATGCTCATATCACCCAAATACATGAAGTTGGAGAGGGTTTTGACCCCTCCAAATGGATTGACCAAGTCAAACCTAGGGATAATTGACTTGAAAGTCTATGAACATGTCATGGGTGTCCAATTGAATGATTTTGATATGTTGTTTGATTTAAAATGGGTTGAATGATTGAATTCAATGAGTGTTAGGTTAAAGGTTGATTTAGTCAACCATGGTTGACTTGGTCAACCTGGTCAAACTATGGGTTGAGTTTGCGTCAAACAAGTTCAAATAAATGTTTTGAGATCAATGGAAGTGATTCCAAGCATTTGGTGGGTCATTTGGGTTGAAAATTGATGTTTAAATCCATTAAGGGCATTTTGGTCAACCATGATCGACTTGATCAACCAGGTCAAACTAAAGAGTAAGTTTGGGTCCAATGTGTTACTAAAGTCATTTATGATCCATTGGATTGAAATTTGGAGTTTGATATGGGTTTGCCATGTTGAAATTTAGTGAAAAGACCAAAAATCTCCTTAAAGGATATTTTGATCATTTTGACCCCTTAGTCAAACTTGGATCAAATTAGGTATGGAAACGTATAGGGTGATGGTCAAAATGTCATGTTGAAGAACATGGACATGATCAAAGGGTTTTGGAGAGGTCATAGAGTCAATTTCCACAAGGTGGAGGGTCTAGTGGCATAGGCCATAAATATTTGATGATTTTGTAGCCTTCAAAAATAGATTCAATTTCTGGGGTTAGGAGTGTTGGATTGAACTCAAATTTGGAGGGCTGACCTTAGAGACAGTCTTATCAATATGCAATTGATAGACTTTGAATTAAGGATCATTTGACTGGGTTTTGAAGTGTTTGAAAAAAAAAACATTGGGAAAGACTGTCAGGACCTAGGCCCTTAGCCTTAGATTTTAGTATGGATTGATCTATGATCTAGATTTATCCTAGGGAGTAGAGACTAGAAGGATCCTAAGATCTAGAGTCTAGAAGGAACCTAGGGTCTTGGAAGTCCTAGGGTATAGAGTCCAGTAAAAGGTCATAGTGACCTCATACAAAAGTGAGGTCAACAGGGGCCTAGGTTGGAAAATGGCTCAACCCATAATAGTTTTAACTACTTTGGGTTAGCCTAATTCCTAACCCAAGTTGACCCAGGGGCTAAGTCAACTAGGGGAGGTGTATTGGGATAAGGAGGGCCCATTGAAACTATTGGTTTAATTTGATATGGCTTAGAGAGAGACTTGGCTCATGGGAAATTTCTCTTTGGAGACTTGGTTCAAGCCAAATGGCTAACCCAAGTGGGAACAAGGCATAGGTCCTCCAAAGGGTCATCCCTAAGGGTCCAATGGGTGGTCCTAGAGGTTTGAATTGGCTTAGCAAAGACTTTGACAAAGGTTTAAAAGATGTGAAGGTGTGGATTTGGTCAGACTTGGTTGACTTTGTTAATCAATTAAAACATAGGGCCAAGGGTTGGGTTTATTGAGTTGAAATTGATTATATGAACTTAATGGAGGTAGTCTAAAGTCAAGTGGAGCTCATTTGGTTTAAAATTGGTGTTTAAACCCTTAAGTGACACTTTGGTCAACCTGGTCAAACCAAAGGATGAGTTTGTGTCCAATATATTCCTAATGATATTTAAGATCCATTGAAATAAGTTTTGAGGTTTGATATCTAATTATGGTGAAAGTCCAAATTTCCCCATAAATGGAATTTTGGTTATTTTGACCCTAATAATTGGGTCAAATTAGGTCTAACAAAGAGTGAATTATTGATCAACAAGTTATAAAAAAAGGTCATGGATATGATTAGAAGCTTTGGGGAGAGTTCCAAAATCAAATTACACAAGGTGAAAAGTCCAGTGGAATAGGCTATAAATATTTGAATATTTTGTAGCCTTTGGAAATCAATTAAGTTTTTAGGGTTGGGAGACTCAGAATGAGATCAAATTTGGTGGGTTAACTTTAAGAATATATCTAAACAACATGCAATTAATAGACCCTAAATCAGAGGTCATTTTACTAGATTTCAGGGTAACAGAAAAATCACCTAGAAAGGGTTTCAGGAACTAGGTCCTTAACCTTATGATTTGGTTTGGAATCTTAGATTTATATTAGATTTTAGACTTGAATGGTTAAGTTTGAATTATCAACATCAGTGAAAGTCAAATGAATGATTGTGATTGATTGGGTATAAATTGAAAGTTGATTGAAAATTGATTGAAAGTTGGTTAAAAATAAGTCTGGAGATTGAATTGGAAACTAGAATTGGATTTGATTAGGATTGGATTTGATTTTGGTTGAGTCCTATATGATTGACAAGTGAATACCTTCCAATCATTAGATAATCATAAAGAAACTTAGGTAGGTCTTAATGACCTCATACAAAAATGAGGTCAATAAATAGTTGTTTCAAAAAAATTTATGCATTTAGTTTTAAAGAAATCTTTTCCCTATGATGATTTCTTAAATCATTTAGTTATAAGATACAAAATTTAACATCCTAAGTGCCTAAAGATGACACAAGTCTAAGCTAACATTATTGCAACTCGAGCTTATGAGTTTATGTTTTTTATGATAACAAATATTATGGCTCACTTTCTGTTGTCTACTTGTATTTGTAATATATGTTTATTTGTGTGTATACTAACATTTCAGGAATATCATGCAACATCAAATAAAGAATCAGAGCTCAAGATTGGGTTGAATAATGTTATGTTGTAAAAGGGTTTGTAATATTCATTGATGTAATTTTTGATTTCTTGAGTCAAGTCTTGTTAGGGTGTATGCTTGCTTGGTGACCATGCACACACACACTCAAGGGAGTGAGATCAAGTTAAATCCAAAAGATCAAGTTTTAAACTAATCGTACTGGATGATTTTGGATCGTCTAGGATGATCCTTTATGATCTTGGAAAAGAACCGCCAATGACGATTTAGGTAAGGATTTAAGTTTAATTTTTTGTTCAAATTGTCCCGGACGATCAATATAAATCATGCCTAAATTGACCATGTGATTAGGGGACTAATTATGGTTAAATTTTTCAATCCGATCATCCTGGACCATATGTATATCGTACAGGATGATGTTTGCTGACATACTTGATTTTCCTAAATCGTCCAAGCCGAAATATCATAATTTTTCTTCTAATCGTCAACATCGTCATAGATGATTTGTACATTTTTTGTACTAATCATCCTGGACTATCTTAATATCGTCCAGGACTATCAGGTCAAATTTTGCACATCATACTGGATGATCCTGGGATCGCTAGGACGATTTTGGGCGCCAAAATTGACTTTTTAGGGTTCTCTGAAGCCTTCTTTTTAAGCACATCGTACAGGACGATTCTTCGATCATCCTGGATGATGTTTTGCACTGAAATTGAGTTTTTAGGATTTTTAAAAGCTCTCTTTTTATGCATATCGTACGGGACGATACCGGAGACTGTCCTGGAAGATGATGTCGATTTTGCAAATCTATTTAAAGACTTCTTGCTTTCTCATGAAGAGTGTCTTTGGCAACAATTGTAACTTCGTTCTTTTCGATGGAACTTGAAGGGAGAGCTTGAAATGGAGAGAAGAATTGGTGGAGTTTGAGAGAGGGAGAAGATCCTTGGAGGGAGATTCAAGGGAGTGTCGAGGGGGATTCCACGCAGTTGCTCTAGCGAGCTTGCACTTTAGTACCATCAGATTCAAGACTTGTCTTGAGGGAAGTTCTAAGAAGAAGAAGATCTCTTTGGTATCAAAGGACCCGGCTACCCCGCCGCACCAGAGAAGGTGGAAGTGATTTTGTAAGGGCTTCTCCGCCTAGCTGTAGGGGCTAAAGGAGAGACATTGAGTTTTGTGCAATACTCGGAGGGTGCCACCGAGGAGTGGACGTAGGTCAATATTTGACCGAACCACTATAAATTTGTGTTATTTCCTTTATTATTTTTGTATTTAATTTTCGCATTATATTTTCTTTGTGGCGAATTTTGGTTTGGCTTTTTTATTATCAAAGATTTCTTAAAAATACCAATTCACCTCTCTCTTAATTAGCCTTGGGCTAGTTCATAAGGGCCTAACATCCCTAACGAACTTTCAAGTGGTATCAGAGCGTGATTCATAAAATCTAATTTTTAAAAACTTTTGAATTTTGATCAATAGCTAATTTTTGGAATCGTGATATTGCGGAAGGTTATTCAATCAGCAGACCACCTTTATTTGAAAATATTACTTTTTGATTTTTGGAAAATTTGCATGTCTACTTTCTTGCAATCAATTGATTTTCAAATGTGACAAATGATTTTAACTGGTTATTCTGCACCGTCATCGATGAAATTAAAATGGATATTTCTTTTAATCAATGGAGTAGAGAAGAACAAATCAATGCTCAATTAAATGCTAAATCATTAAACTATTTTTTGTGTTTTAAATTATGAAGATTTTATGTTTGTTTTCACATGCACTACTAGTAATAAAATTTGGGATAAATTACACACCATATATGAATGCACTAGTGAAGTAAAGCAATCCAAGTTTAATATTTTAATGCATGATTATGAACTTTTTTTATGAAACCTTATAAGACGATCTTAGACATGTTTACTAGATTTATTCAAATTATTACATCATGACATGCTTTAGAAAATGAGTTTTCAAATTTTGAAAAAGTCAATAAAATTTTTCATTGTCTACTTGATAAGTTTGATGTCAAAGTTGTTTCTATTTGTGAATCGAAAAATTTGAATGAATATTCTATTGATAATTTGATTGGTTCATTCATTGCCTACGAGCAAAGTTTAGGTCAAAGATTTTTGGATGCAGGTGAAACAATAATGCTAAACGTTGAAAATATGGAGAAAAGATGCTTAGTTGGTGACGAAAGCGATGACATATCAAGAAAATTGGAAAGGCCACTAAAGCACAAGCATAAGCATCAACAAAAGTGGAATAGAGGTAACAATGGTAAGAATGTTAAGATTTTTTCTAATGTTATTTGCTTTGGATGTAGGAAACCTAGACATATGAAAAATCAGTGCCCTAATTTGAGAACTCTTTCTAAAAAAGAAAAGTGTAAAGCTAAGCAAATTATAGAAAGGGCAAGTAATGAAAAGTAAAAAATCTCCTGGGCAGACCTAGCTTCTGAATCATCAAACCATGAGCAAGATGATGTTTAAACCCTTGGCTGTGTGTTTATCTTTTTATGTATGTTTTATTATTATTATTATTATTATTATTATTATTATTATTATTATTATTATTATTTATGTGTTTTCTTTGAGTTTATTTTTTTATTTTTTTCCTTCGTTACATAAAATTTTAAATTTATCTTTACTTTCCTTTTGTGAAGTTCTCTCTGATCAACACACACATTCACTTTTCTAAAAATGAAAAACCTATCTCATTTTTTTTTTTTTGAATTCTTATGAAAGTTGTGGTTGACTTCTCTAAAAATAATCAAAGGAAGGAAACTCATAATTTTGTATCTATATCTCTCTTCTTAAAGAGGTTATTTTACTTTTAATTCAAAATCTTCATCATATTATAAATTGAATATTGAAACTGATCTTTTTTCATCTCCCTATATTTTATTTATCGCATAGGAATCTTTTACAAGTTGTTGAATCTACCTCATAATTTTCTTAATCAAATAATTCATTTTGTCAAAAGAATGAATTTATTTTTATTTTAAAAATATAGCATATTAAAAAAAAAGTAGCCAATGATGCCAAAAAAAAAAGATGTGTAATAATGTCAAATTGAAAAAAAAAAGATACACAAAGTGTATCAAAAATCAAAAGATGCGTAGTGCGCCAACCAATTATCAAGAGGCATAAAATGAGCCCACAAAATATAATGCTTACCATTCTTGTACTTCTTAAAGCTTAAAGAAAACCCTTGATACTTTCGATATTTGAGTTTGAGAATCATGATTCCTGATTAAACAATTCGTGCATTAATCTTCTATTAAATATGTTTTATGGAAGAAGTTTTGAAAAAATTAATGTTTCTTTATCTAATTTGTTCATTTCTTTAGATATTAGATTAAAAAAATTTTGAGTCTTTAAAAGAACTTGAGTTTGGATAAACAAATTTTGAATTTTTAACCTTTTTTGGGCTATGTGTTGTCAATACAATCCTTCTAAGTTTTTCAATAAAATCAAGATGTAACTTTTTCATTTTAAGAATATTTGATTTTGTCTTCACTTGATCAGGGATCATTTTTTGTCTTTTAATCTTTTTTTATTGTCCTGATTGTTTGTGCCCCTTCTCTTTTTGATAATATCAAAGGTGGAGAACGTACTGTTGTATTTGTATTTGTATTTGCATTTATACTCGTACTGTTGTAATTATATTTACATTTGTACTTATTTTAAAATAAAATCAAAAAAATTTGCCTATGGATATTCTAGTGAGGGGGAGATTAGGAGATAATATTTTCAATTTTATAAATTCAACTAGTAATATTTGTCATCATCAAAAAGGGAGAGATTGTTGCAACTCGAGCTTATGAGTTTATGTTTTTGATGATAACAAAAATTATGGCTCAGTTTTTGTTGTCTACTTGTATTTGCAATATATATTTATTTGTGTGTATACTAACATTTCAGGAATACCATGCAACATCAAACAAAGAATCAGAGCTCAAGATTGGGTTGAATAATGTTATGTTGTAAAAGGGTTTGTAATATTCATTGATATAATTTTTTATTTCTTGCGTCAAGTCTTGTTAGGGTGTATGCTTGCTTGGTGATCATGCACACACACACTCAATGGAGTGAGATCTAATCAAATCCAAAAGATCAAGTTTTAAACTAATCATACTGGACGATTTTGGATCGTCTAGAACGATCCTTTATTATCTTGAAAAAGAGCCATCAATAACAATTTAAGCAAGGATTTAAGTTTAATTTTTTGTTCAAATTGTCCTAGACGATCAATATAAATCATGCCTAAATTGATCCTGTTATTAGGGGACTAATTATAGTTAAATTTTTCAATCTGATTGTCCTGGACGATCTGTATATCATACAGGATGATGTTTGCCAACATACTTGATTTTCCTAAATCATCTAAGTCGAAATACCATAATTTTTCTTCTAATCGTCCTGGATCCACAACATCGCCCTAGATGATTTGTACATTTTTTGTACTAATCATCCTGGACTATCCTAATATCGACTAAGACTATCATGTCAAATTCTGCACATCGTATTGGACGATCCTGCGATCGTCCAGGACAATTCTGGGCGCCGAAATTGAGTTTTTAGGATTTTTTGAAGCCCACTTTTTAACCACATCATACATGACGATTCTTCGATCGTCCTAGATGATGTTTTGCGCTGAAATTGAGTTTTTGGAATTTTCACAAGCTCTCTTTTTATGAAAATCATACGGGATGATCTGGCGATCATCCTGGACGATAATGTCGGTTGCAAATCTATTTAAAGACCTCTTGTTTTCTCATGAAGAGTGTCTTTGACAGCCATTGTAGCTTTGTTCTTTTGGATGCAACTTTTTATCTGCAAGCAGTTATTTTGCATAATATGCAATGTATACGCATATGTATGTTAGTCAAGATAAAGCAATATGTGCATCGCGTATGCGGCCCCTATATTGGCATGTTATGCTCCCACTCATGATTGCATTCCTCCTGTTCTTTGCTTAATTTGATGGCGCATCGCCATTCCAAATCTTCCTTCATCATGAGCCCAAACTTGTCGGGCAAGATGTTTTCCAGAGCACTTTTGATATGAGCCAAGGTATTGGCCCCTTCTCCTTCTGAGATGCTGCAGATCGCATCTGAAGGATCTTCATCAAGATCAACCGAGAGTACATCGTAGTCATTTGGAAACTCTAGGTTATTCAGTATGGCTACTTGTGCCATATTTTCTATTCGATTTTTGCATTCTCATGCAAAATGCCCTTCCTCTCCGCAGATATAGCATCTGCATTTTGTGGATCTGGGTTTGTTCTTATTTTTGATGACCCGCACGTGAGTATCGTGCGGCTTACCCTTGTAGCTTCTGGACTTTCGCAAGCCATACTTCTTCTGATTATTGTAATACCCTGGTATGGGTATCTTTTGACAGATCGAGAGGTCTTTGATACCTCTTTGGACGGCAACTTTCTTACAGAGATCCTCCAAGTATTGGTAGGTAAACCAGATGCACGGCATTATTCCGATAGTATTCCCTGGATACTTTAATTTGAAGGCAGCTTCAATTTCATCTCCAATGAGTGGTGGAAATTTCCTGAAAAATTTATCAGATAGTTCGGAGTTGATATACATTTGTCTTGACTTAGCAGCGATGACTTTGTAATCATTCATATAGTTAAACATGTTTTTAATTTGATCACAAGCAAGTCGTTCTAAGTCCAGGTAGGCTCTGTTCTGTTCTTCTGTTGAGCCTTGGTATGGATCTTCTAACAATATAATTCCGATTTATCAGCAAGTTTTCGAAGTTTCGGATAGTCCATGTCAGCAAGTTAGTCTTCAAGCGTATAACAGGATTGGGTTTGGGAGATTTCGTGTTTAGGGTCATCCTCCTGTTGGAGGGGGGTAAGGCATTTCCCCACAAAGTAATAAAAAAAAAAATTATTCCAAACAAAATCTTAGTTAATAAAATAAAAACACAAATGTGTACTTGACAGCCAATATCATCACCTAAATATTTGTTATTAAAGCTATATTATTATGGCTCTGATAGCATTGTACCTCACAAGCATCATCATCAAGTCTGGAAAATGCTTTTAAAATGTTTTTTAGTATAGCCTATAAATTCTGTTAATAGCTTTAATAAACAAGACAGGTAAATTGTTAGATGTCTGCATTTCAACTAGTAATGCTTGCGTTGAAAATGAAAAGCTTTAAGAGCGTCATTTCAGCATATTTTTACCAGCTTATCAATTGTTCATTATCAATTCCAAACAAAAACGGTTAACAGGAGCTTGAGATACCATTTTTTTAATGTTATCTTTGCTCAGCATCATCAAAACTGCAACTATCAGCGCCTAATCAAAATTAAGGAACATAATCAATGAATTAAAAAGGCTGCAAGTAATAGAAATATTACATGTCAGAATAGACAAAACTTGTCTCTGATGTGAAAAGAAAAAAAAAATTGCACATGCAGAGACATTATTTTGTTGTCACTGAGATTCACCTGTACATGATTGCCATCTCCATTAGCTACTGAATCAGTCTCTTCTCCACAACCTGAAACTTCAGCAAAATTATACTGCACACATATGCAAACATAGATAAGACATTAACAGGATAAAGTGAAGCTTGAAATTTGATAAAAACTACAAACACGATAAAGAGTAAGAAAGCTGTTTGTGCAAAACATGACTAAGCAAAGTATCATCTCACTATTTGCATATAATTTTCTATTTGCATATAATTTTCTAAATCTGTAACAAAAAAGTTGTATAAACAGCGATAAACAGGTTGTTATAGTAGTAGGAAAGCTTGTCATTAGAGCAATCATTAGGTTGTCTCTATTATGAATCCTCGTGTAAAAATGCAGAGTAGATATGACCTGAACTGACACAGTGCAAGCCCATTTTTTCCTACTGCTTGTCTTATTCATAGTAGAAATTACCCTGTAACCCACTCCCCATCATGACTATTGAAAACTATAGGAAATGCATTTGTAGGAAAGTTTGTTCATCTCGATGAAACCAGTGGTAACTTTATTTTGTAGAACAAAACACAAGATTACCAAATCAAATCTAAGTGCATAAAAAGATGACACCAACCAAAACCTAGATATGTTTTTTTCGTAAACTTAATCCAATCTAGTTGGCATAAGGTTAATGATGATGATGATAATTGATTGCAGTCCAGAAAACAAAAAGAATTGCTCAGTAATAACTGATTAGCCTTAGATGAATACGTATATAATTGATGAATAATTGTTCATATGCAAGGTTAATCAATCCCTCGAAAACATCCAACAGAAATGTAATACAATAAATACAATTCCTTAGTGTGTGAACATTTCAACGTAAAGAACAAGCAGCCCATTTGATTCAAAGTAATTGACGTCTCTGAAAATATCTTAAAGATGCTTAGAAAAGAATTGAAAATACATCAGGATTCTGAATCCCACCCTATCTATTTGAGGAATACAAGAAATTTGTTTATCTCGCACAAGATTAAATGGCAGAGTCTGTGATGGACTGGCGGAGCCTGTGGGCCGCACTAGAAGGGATAGCGGACAAGAAAAGAGGGGGCATCCAAAGGGGAATAAATTCACCTTTAATTACAAACCATAGGAAATCACAATTGGGAGTGAATTAGGAAAGTTTATTTAGGGAAAGGGGGCTGATTTGAATTCAGATTTGAGAGGGAATTAGAAAATATTTATTTAAGAAAAGGGGGCTGATTTGAATTGAGATTTGGGAGGGAATTAGGAAAGATTTATTTAAGAAAAGGGTGTTATTTAGAATTGAGATTTGGAAAGAAAATTAGGGAGGCTTATATAGGCTAATTAGGTTGTTTAATTTTCATTATGTGATTGTGTTTGTTGTAGTTTTCTTTGGAGTTGTTCGTAGTGGCGCATAGGGTTTGTGGAGAGCCAATCTACCCCTTGAATAGTAGATCAATTTGTATCTTGGTTAGTTTGCTGAAATAAAAATCCTACTCGCTTTTTGCTGATGATATTCTTCTTGTTGATAAGACTAGAGAGGGAGTTGAAGGTAAACTTGATTTATGGAGGTCAACCTTAGAGTCTAAAGGTTTTCGCTTGAGTTGATCTAAAACGGAATATATGGAGTGTAATTTTAGTAGTAATAGACCTAGTGAGGGGATTGTGACTTTGGGCGATCAAGTCATTAATAAGAGTACATGTTTTAGATATCTTGGATCTATTGTTCAGAGTGATGGTGAAATAGATGGGGATATTATCAGCAGAATTCAAGTTGGATGGTTGAAGTGGAGGAATGCATCGGGCTTTGTTATGTGATAGAAATGTACCCCTCAAATTTAAGGGAAAATTCTATAAGATGGTAGTGAGGCCTGCAATGCTTTATGGTGCCGAATGTTGGCCATTAAAAGAAAAACATAATACTAAGTTAAGTGTGGCAGAGATGAGGATGCTCAGGCGGATGAGTGGCTTTACCCTTAGAGATAGGATACAAAATGAGCATATACATGAAAAGATTGGAGTGGTTCCAGTAGAAGATAAGATTAGAGAGAGTCGCCTTAGATGGTTTGGTCACATAAAAAGGCGGCCTTCCGATGATCCGATTAGGAGAGTAGAGGTATTAGATTTGACTTGTGTTAAGAAAGGCAAAGGTAGACCTAAAAAGACGAAAAGACTTGGTGAAAAAATATTAGGAATGACCTTTCTTTATTAGATTTAAACGATAATTTGACTTTTAATATGACACAATGGAGAAAAAGGATTCATGTAGCCGACCCCACGTAGTGGGATAAAGGCTTGATGTTGTTGTTGTGTTGTTGCTGATTTCTGCTACGTTTTCTCTTTGTTATAGTTGTTTTTGTAATGAGATCAGATTCCTATTAAATTGGTATCAGAGCACGATTTGGGACCTATGGCACTGAAGAAAATGGATGCTTTGGAAGAGAAACTATAGGAGAAGTTGGCCGGCTCAAATCTGAAATTGAGGAACAATTTTCATCAATGGAAGGAAGGCTTTCTAACCTAGAGGATATGATGAAGAAAATATTGGAGTTTCACACCCAACCGACAATATTGGAGGAGAGAGCACCAGCAGGTGGCCAATGAAGTGGAAGAAATCCCAATATCAACACAATGGAGGATGATTAAGAGGTAGAGATATTGGGCAACTAGAAAAATATGTCAGCTCTTGAACTGATAACCAGGAGAAAAATGGGTGAAGAATATAGCATGAGGAGAAATTGAGAGGAAGAAATGAGAATGGCTGATTTTGAGGAAGATAAAATCTATGAGGGGTTGAGAGAGAACAATAGAGAGATCACAAGAATCGCCACATGGGAGGAGCAGAAGGTGGACGAGGAAGTGGGACGGAGGGGATCCGAGAGTGAGAAAGCTAAAGATACTCATTTTTTAGGGGAAAGATGCTCATGGGTGGAACCAATAATACACCGACACACCTCTTAAAGAGGGAATACAATGTCAGACACGCGTTGGACACTAACACATGTCAGACACAACTAGGACACATGTCGAACACGGCAAACACATGTCCTAATTTTTTATAGTATATATATATTTTTTTAAATTAAATTTTTTTATTTTTTTTATATTATTCTTATCAAATAAAAAACTCTTAGCACATCCGAGAACTGTATATGCATCAATACAACTGGACTGCCCTTATGCCTTGGGATATTCAAATTTTAGCACTGCATCATTGCTCTCCCTCGACTACCGTCATCTTCTTCAATTGCGCAACCAGGTGAGCACACCGAGCCTAGAGATCACACGCATGAAGCCAAACGTACTCATCTACGTCTTTTCTGCGACGAGCCGAGCCCGAAACCTCCTCAAAGTCTTCGTCAACGTCTTCATCGAATCTACTGCTCTATTTTCTACCTGGTATGTCCGACTAGAGATGTTCTCTTCACTCGTTCATTTTCAAATTCCTTTCTCACAGGTTCGTCTTCGCCATTTTTAGGGCATCAAAGGTTTCGCTTCGACATGTTTTTCCGTCGAAGCTAGAGGAGGGAGAGTGAGCAAGTTAGCAAATTATTTGCTACTTTAGTTTTTTTTTCTTATATTCCTGCTAGCAAACAACTAAGCAAATTATGTATACTTTAGTTTGTTCCCTCCATTGTCTATATTTATTATTGATTTTAGGGAAATTAAACATAGGAGTCATACATTGAAGTTATATGAGGAATATAGAATAAATTACATCGATACTTAAGGCTCAATTTATCCATATGTTTGAAAGATTCATAATGGATGTGATTGCTATGCTAAGGAAATTAATGAAAAAATATATAGAAAGCAAAGAATGTTTTATTATATTGACGTTCTTAAGATTATGTTACATTAACTAGTGTTAGAACTTTACATATGGTTTTAACATTCAAGTATCTTAGTGTATGTATTCATGAAAAATTCTAGTTGATAGGATTTGTTGTAATAGGTGAAAAATTAAATGATATAAAATATTTAGAATATAAAAGATTTAAGATTAAGAGAATAAAGATTAATTATATGATATCCAATGAATTATTATGGGAGACAAATAGAGAAGTAGAGAAGTAAATATACATATGCTTTGTGATTTAGATTAGAGGTTAAAGAAATATTATGAGAAAGAATTAGAGAACTAGAGAAGTAAATAAATACCAAGAAGAATCAACTTTTTTGTTTCAATTAATTTTAGTTTATTCTCGAAAAGTGTGTATGATTTTCTAATGCTAAGACAATTTTTCATTCCATCAGTTCTTATTAAAAGCAAAATTAGCTCTAGTGGTGGTGAGACTGAAAGTGGTGAAGGTTCAATAGAGCCTTCTGTAGAAGCTAATAACCCCTTATGGAATCAGTTAGGAAAAATATTTAAACGTGGAGGACATGTGTCATTCAAATGCAATTACTTTGGTGTCACTTACAAAGGATCATACTCAATGGTGAAAGTATATCTACTTAAAATTGGTGGTCATGTAATTATAATATGTTATAAAATTACTACTTCACAATTGATAGAATTAAACAAACATGTTGATGAAGTTGAATCAACAATGAAAAGGGAACTTCCTAAAGAGAGACCTTTTCCCTTTACTCATGGTTCATCTTCATCCCACACTATTTCCTCCTCTGCTAGAGTTGATAATGTTGGTTTATTTAGAAGAGAGGGACATGAATCTAAAAAGAAAAGATGAGATGCTAGTAGTTCTTTAGAAAAGGTTTTTAATATGTAGATGTGAGAGCAACTTGATGTTGAAATTGCAAGGATGTTTTTTTTCAGTTGGACTTCCTTTCAATCTTGCAAGGAATCCTTATTATAAGGATGCTTTTACTTTTCCATGCAATAATAACCTTGCAGGTTATATTTCACCTAGATACAATGCAATAAGATCAAAATTATTAGAGATAGAAAGAGCAAATATTGAGACATTAATTGAACCTACAATATGAGTATTGAAAGAAAAAGGTGTGAGTTTGGTGTGCGATGGTTGAACTGATCCTCAAAAAAGATCACTTATCAATTTCATAGTTGTTACAAAGATTTACCCAAAACTGTGAATTGTGAAGGAAATATAAGAATAAATATTTTTTTCTAAATTGATTAAAGAGGTAATAGTGATGATTTAAAAAAAAACGAGGCAATACTGATGATTGGGACATTAAATGTTGTGCAGATTATCACTAATAATGCGTCAGTATGTAAAGCTGCAGGTTTATTGGTGGAGTAAATATATCCTCATATCTTCTGAACTCCATGTGTTGTGCATACTGTAAACCTTGCTCTAAAAAATATTTATGCAGCCCAAAATACAAAGGCCAATGAAATCATCCATATTAAATGTCATTGGATAATAGTGGTTGTAGATGACGATAATTTGATAAAAAAATTTCATAATGAACCACTCAATGAGACTGTCATCTTTAATGATATCTCACATTAGAGAATGTTAGCTATTGCTAAAACTCGTTTTGACTTTGTAATAATCATGTTAAAAAGATTCAAACAAATAAAAATATTCTACAATTCATGGTGATTAGTGAGAAGTGGTCTTGCTATCGAGAAGATGACACTGGGAAGGTAAGATACATAAAAGAAAAGATCTTAGATAATTTGTGATGGGATAACATTGACTATATTTTGGATTTTACTGATCCAATCTGTGAAATGTTGAGAGAGGATGATAGATAAATCATTCCTACATTTGATTTATGAGATGTGAGACTCTACGTTAACTAAGTGAAAGAAGTTATATACAAACATGAAAGATAGACACAAGATGAAAACTCAAGTTTTTGGAGTGTTGTCTATACTATTCTTGAGGATAAATTGAGCAAAAATAACACACATCTTCATTGTTTGTCTCTCTCATTAAATCCAAAGTAAATTTGAATATATCTTTTAATTTAGTTTTTAATTTGTTGGCTAATGAATTAATAATTTTTATTTTCTTTGTGTTCTTTAAAGATATTCAAGTAAATAATAGTTTCAAGAAGACCATCAACATGTCTCACCATAAAAAAGATTTAGAAGTTTCAAATATGAGAAATATATGTTTGAAATGTTATTTCACACATAAGGAGAGAAGGATTAATATAGAACTTACAAAGTTCTTTGGATATTTAGAGGACTTTTGTGATCAAGAATCTTTAGTTGATAGATGGAGGATGGATCCAAAGATATAGTGGTTGATTCATGAAGCTTCAACACCGCTACTTCAAATAATAGCAATAAAACTTCTTCATCAAGTTTCATCCTCCTCTTGTTGTGAGAGAAATTGGAGCACTTATCCATTCAATCTATAAAGAGGAATAAAATTGCTCCAAAATGAGCTAAAGATTTAGTTTATGTGCGTACAAATCTTCATCTTCTATTAAGAAAGACTGCACTTTATATAACAGGTGATAATAAGATGTGGGATGTTGCTGAAGATGGGTTTACATCCCTTGATGATATGGGAATATTGGAGATTGCAAATCTTTTGCTTGATGAACTAGAGTTGGAAGCATTGATATTCAATAACAATGATATTTAAGGCCAAAGACAAACCTTAGAAGCTAATCCTAGTAGTTGAAGCTTGAATGTTTGATGTTGTAGTAAATGATTATTTGCTTATATTTTTTTTTGTTGTACTAGATATTTTTTACATAACATTTTATATTATAAGCTAGATAAGTTATTATGTCATTCATTTATTATTGTTCTTCATTTCTAATATGATGTTACATTAATATATATACACTATAAAAAAATATAATGACTTGTACGTGCCATACTTGTATCCTATATTTTTAGAAAAAGTAATGTCCATGTCGTGTCGTGTCCATGTCGCCATGTTCGTGTTCGTGCATCATAGGGTGGTACTATAGGATGGAGGGGTACTTTGAGGTGAATGGGCTGAGCGCCTATAGGAAACCAGAACTCAGATCATAAAGTCCTCGCAAAATGAGGGCGAAATCTCTGGGTAGTGTCTTATCTACAAACCCATCTGCCTTCCAAAATTTACCACGGAACTTAGTTCGTTAAAACTCCCTCGCCGAATAAGAAAAGCGAGTGGAGGCCGGGGCCGAATTTTCGGAGCCCACATGAGGCCATGGGGGTTGGGGGAGGCTATGGAGCTAGCCCAGATGATAGAGGAGAAAAACTCACTTAAGAGAAGCAATAAGAGCAACAATTCGAGAGCTTCATAGTGGACGACAACTATTTTTTTGGCACCAAAAGTACAGTTTTTACTCATTTAGAGAGAAGTACCTAAGGATAGGGAATTGGGAGTACGACCCAGAGAAAATTTCAAGCGATTGATAGAAGCAGAGGTTTAGGATAAGCGGGCTAGGGACTGTGATTTCGTTGTGATGAGAAGTTTGCACCGGGCCAACCCTGCAACGACCGTTCGTTGCAGATACTTAAAGTATGTGATGACGATGAGGAGACTCTAGAGGAGCATTTGCACTTAGATGTGGCGGAGTTCTCCCAGAACTCAATGATGGGTTTTACCTCAAATAACACCATGAAGGTGAGGGGACAGATAGGAGGAGAATTAGTGGTAGTTCTGTTGGACAGTGGGGCGAGACACAATTTCATCTCCAGGAAAGTGGTGGATCATTTGGGGCTGAAGCTGGTCGACATGGGCTATTTTGGAGTGATGATGGGAATGGGGAAGGTGGAGAAGAGTAGAGGCATCTACCCAGGCTAATGGTGATACTGTAGGAGAACCAGGTGAAGGAGGATTTCCTTCCCTTAGAGTTAGGAAGCGCATATGTAATTTTGGGAATGAAGTGGTTGCAAATCCTAGGAGAGAGCAAGGTGAACTTCTCAACTGCCAGCTCCTATAATGCGAATTATGCAAGCTTCTAAAAGTAACCTCTATGGTAAATCTAAGCAATATAAGGATCCTACATTGACTTATATATTAATTAAAATAACATCCACTACATGGTAAGATCCGTTTGAAGATCGGAGGCAAAGAATTTCATGGGTAATGATTGGATTCAGAGGCATAGAAGAATTGTGCAACAAAATGCAAATCAATATAAAATGGTAGCTTGGGCAAAGATTCTACAGTCTCTTTCTGTTCAAGGCCAAAGTTCTTCTGGTGGTATTATTCCTGGGGGAAGTGATGGGCGCAACGGTAGTGGAGTTTCAAGGGCAACTATAAAGGAGAGGTTGAAGTCTTTTAACATGCAATTCAAGATGGATGATAAAGCGTATTTGAAGATTCGACCTTACAGACAGAAAACCTTAAGCTTGAAGAAGAAATGAAAAGTTATTTTCATGGTATTATGGTCCTTATGAGGTGGTGGAGAGGATTGGTGTCATGACGGATTGTTTGCAGCTACCCCCTACTTCCACCATACACTCGATGTTCCATGTGTCCCAATTGAGAAAAGTCATTAGCGACCACAGTCCACAACGATGTTGCCAATGACCTTGATAGAAGAAATGGAATCCTGAAGCCAAGGGAAGTGATACAAAGGAGCTAGAGAAGTGTTGATTGTGTGGAAGGATTTGCTTGACTATAAAACAACATGAGAACTATACCATAGGATTCAATAGCAATTCCCTTCATTCCATCTTGAGGACAATGTGGCTCTTTGAAAATGGAGTATTGATAGACTGGCCGAGCCTGTGGGCCCCACTAGCAGGGATTGCGGGGAAGGAAAGAGAGGGGTCCAAAGTGGAATAAATTCACCTTTAATTACTTTCCAAAGGAAACTAAAATTGTGAGGGAATTAAAAAAGTTTATTTAGGAAAATTGGGGTTGATTTGAATTCAGATTTGGGAGGGAACTAGGAAAATTTTATTTAAAGAAAGGGGGCTGATTTGAATTGAGATTAGGGAGGGAATTAGGAAAGATTTGTTTAAGGAAAGAGGGCTATTTTGAATTGAGATTTGGGAGGAATTTAGGGAGGCTTATATAAGGAAAATTAGATTATTTAATTTTCATTATGTGATTGTACTTGTTATAGTTTATCTTTGGAGTTCTTCCTAGCGGGGCCTAGGGTTTGTGGAGAGCCGATATACTTCTCGAATAGTAGACCAACTTGTATCTTGATTTGTTTTGCTGAAATAAAAATCTTTCTCGTTGTTTTTTGCTGCATTTTCTCTTCGTTATTGTTATTTTTGTTATGAGGAGATCGGATTACTATCAGTTTGTTTCCAAGACCCATTTAATAATCATCGAACATGCATATACCAAATTACAATTAAAAACAAAAACAACAATTCTCCTGCTGGACGCGTAAAATTTATAAATATATATATATATATATCAACTGGAACCTACAAATGCCAAATGGAATGAAAATCAATGTCCAAATGACTGTGCAGTGACACGATTCCAAATAGAGGTGCTCCATGTCGAGATGACTAAATCATCCCTTTAATCAATCCACAAAACTACTATCAGAAGGGTTGAACAAAGTTAAACATTTAACTTTAGATTTCTCATTTCCATCACGAACCATATCAATGCAGGAAAATTTCCCGTATTTAAGACATGGAAAATTTAGTCAACTATTCGGCAATATTATCTTCAATAGTATTTGGATCTATTAAGGGGAAATTTAGAAGCAAAAAAAAAAGTGATCTTTACACTCATGAAATACCTGAGAAAGTGTTAGCAAACAAGCATAATCACATATGAAAATACCTATGCGGTTTTTTGTTGCATACTTGATTCAGAAGAACTATCATGCAAAGTAGGAATCTGACTTGTGGTATCTGGCAAGTAGACCACCGGAGGTGGGCATGGGTTTCCTGACAGTAGCTTCGCATCAACAGATGTATGGCAAAAATATTTGGGTGCATGACAAATCCTATTTTCAATTCCTGTTGATAAAGGTTTGGCAACAACGTATTTATCTTCCTCATAGGAATTCTGAGAGGAATTTGTTTCTTGGTAGCAGGAAGTTTCAGGCACGGTAGTGGGCAAATTCACATCTATGGTGGATTTGCAAGGATCTTGATTGACATTTGGCAGCACTTCAGGACTGCTCGACCTCCTTCCCTTAAATGTACCCCACAGAAAGAGTAATCTGTTCCAACCTGGATGGTGGGCAAATAGAATCCTCAGTTCAGGTGAAACGGTTATTCAGAATGTAAGGAATGCCTTCAACTAATAAAAAATTCAGATTGCAACTCACGTTGGGAGTTTTCAGATAACTTATTTGATGGAAATATAAGAAGCTCAAAACCACCTAAGTTCCCTTTGAGTGCTAGGTCAAACTTGAGCATCTTTCCCAAAAGCTTGCAGTAATTACTTCTATAACTGTAAGAACAAATTTAGAGAGAACTCGTTTTTTCTTAATGCAAAAATTAAGAATAGATTTTACTGCAATAATCTTTTAAACTATACCTCTCAATATCTTTAGCAAAGAAAAAAAGAGCAATATTTTGTTCTTTAGCATGGTTTCCATGAAAATTCTGAGGCCAAGAGCTTATACAAGGCACCTCCTCCAATTGCACTTTGTAGGGAGGAAACTTTTTTGCCGCTTCCAACACCTTGCCTGAAGCATAACTTGAGAAATGAGCTTGAAGTCCATCACAACACTCGACAAGCCTTCCTGCCCTAAGCACCTCAAAGCCACCTCTACATGTAGACACGTGGCATTTATGAAAACAAGGGATTCAAGAAACTAACTAAATAGTAACAAAAACTAAACCTAACTGACTGTTAAATATAGAAACATCAAAGTATATTTTCTTTTAGAACTATGAAGATTCCAAGAGACAACATACTGCCAAAACAATTCAAGCTGTGGAATTACGGAAGTTCTCAGTGTATTTGAACAGCATGGATCTATACTGGGTAAAACCTGTTTGGAAGGTTTCACATGGAACTCCTTGGAAATGACACCAAAGGGATTCAATCTGCTTGCTCCATCATCATGAGGGATTTCAGTCCGGTTTGCAACATACGGATGTGCTGTGGGTTCATTTTTTTCAAAAACAGAGCTGCTTCTGACATTGGTTCTTCCTTCTTGATAAGTTCTCCTAAAGCAGTGCAGAGGAAACTCTTTGTTAGCAAGTTTAGCACCATGACCAAACCTTGCAATAGGAAATTCCTTAGACTGATCAGTTGTGTTGGTACATTGTAATGCTTCTTGTTTTGGAATAATTGTTTCCCCTGCAGATTTCCATTTATTACTTCTATTAGCATTCTCCCATGACATTCGGTCAGCTGAAAGCTTAATGGCTGAGACGCCATGTTTGTCAATTGAGCATAAGTGCGTAGGGTGACCTGTTTCATTACATTTTTGACAATTTCGACTGCCACCAGATATTGGCTTAGTTGAGGTGGTGGAAAATGCAGCAACGTTGGCTATGTCATCCTGATGTGTAGATTCCAGACTCAGATGGTGGTTATTGTTGCATTGAGAAACTGTTTCGGGGTTATGAGAATTATTAGCCATAGTTACATGATGCTGAAATCCTTCCTTGGGAGTCTGCCCTGGCTTGTGATACTGTAAATTCAATCCATTTGAAGATGCAGTTATAGAACTGCTTGATGAATGTAATGGATCCCTTTTGTATCCTAAAGCCACCAATAATAAAAATGCATTGAAAAAAACATAAATAGGTATAAGTGTACTGGGAGCCATCAAATATGGAGATTTCTCACCTGAATCATCCCCATCAATCAATCCTCTATCTACTACTTGGTAGAAGTCCAACGCAGAAGAATTCTCTCTTTCAGTAACACCTAATTCTTTGGTCCTTTCCACACTTGAATTTCTAAATTGATTTAGCTTAACAGACTGTTTTTCATTTATTAATTCAAAATCATTGCAAGTACCCTTCTCAGTTTTAAAAGAGGTAGATTTAACCATTCCTCTAGTTAGTCCACCTTTCCGTGTATTTTTGGAAGGAAACTTTCCATCTGTATTCACGGCCAATGGGATAGCTTCAAGTAGTTGTTTCACTTTTGGCTTGGTATTTGTATTCTTGAAAGAACTTGATTTTAATAAAGGTCCTGCAGAGAAATAGAAAAGAGTTTAATATCCCAAGTCAATATAACAACAACAACAACAACAGCATCAAGCCTTTATCCCACTATGTGGGGTACTATCCCAACTCAATAAAAGGTGAAAAAGCATTGAAGAAAATTATACCAAAATAAAATTTAAAATATTCCAAGTTATAGACCTACCACTTATTACTTTAAAACCATCTCTACTAGCTGAGGAAATGGGATCTACCGAAGTTTGAGCTTTCTGTCTTTTAATTATGGGGCAGCTTCCACTTGATTGTTCAGGATGGGATGGCTTCTTCAATGCTGAGACTTGGTTTGTTAATGAACCCTCAGGAGACAACAATGATATATCCGGAGGAATTGAAGTTTCTGCAGACACAGGATTTCTTTTGGAGGCCTTTTCGCTGGTAGCTGAATTGAGGTACACATTTTCACCACGCCTCATAAAAGAGATCTCTGGAATTTGGAGTGTTCTGCTGTCCACCATATCTTCGTTGATTACATTTCCATCCTTCTTATATATGGTACTGCCATGCTGAGCATTTCCATCCAAGTATGACTGCTCTTGTGTTTCAGTTACCGTTTCCTGATTTTTGTATTCTTCTTTAAACTTGCACTCTTCACATATCCAATCACCATCAGGAAGTTCATCCAACATTGTTTCCATGCAGTAGCTGCTTAAAGGAAAACAAATTTTAAGTACATATTCGAGGCAACCATGGTATGAGCAATTTGATCAGCATAAAAAATCAATGATTCATAAATGCTTACATGTGCTCTGCACCATCTAAACATCTGCTACAGATAGCAAGGGAATCCTCCTGACCTACATCACCGCAGATATCGCATACTTTTACCTGTAACAATATCATATGAATAAAAATCCTTATTCATACATGAATGAAAAAAATAAACAAATAACAAAACAAATACATAGTGCGCCCTTGCAGGGGTTTTCATACATGAATGAAAAAATAAGCAAATAACCAAAAAAATACATAGTGCGCCCTTGCAGGGGTGGAGACTTAAGATTGTAAGGAGAAAATGCATCAAATGGGTCATAGTGGGGCTACAAAGATGCAATGCCATTTACAAGAAACTGGCACGTCTCTATTTGCCATAAAAAGGAAATAAACATTCATTTAAGTCATTTCCTCGCCCCAATGAAAAGATTATGCAACCTAATCATATCGATAACAAAAAGTGGACAAGTTGGCTTCAATGGATAAACTGGCTGTGAAATGAGGGAACTCACAGACACGCAAGCATTATTAATGCAGAGTACGGCTTCCAACTTCCACATAAAAGATCAACTCACAGCCAGAGATTATATCTCACCTCCTAGATTTTACAAATCTACTGCCACAACAAATCATGATATGCCTCGATTTACATATTGGCATCATGACCATCAAAACACTGCAGTTAACAAAAGATAATCCTTCATGCAAGTTTTGTCCGTACATGCTAAACATTGAAGAAATTAACGCCAAGGTCTATGTTGAGGAAGAAAATGGGGAGTGGGTGGTGGATGTGAGTAATAAAGTGGTGATCGAACGGCAAAAGTGTCAGAAAAAAGGTATCATAATGTGACAATGTTAGGAAGCATGACTCTGGGAGTTCTTACTCATGACACTAGTGATGTGGCCATTGATGAAAAGAGGCGGAGAAGGCACAGAAGGGGGGTGATCAAATAGTCACAATCAGGATAAATTAGGGTCAAGTTTTTGTGGGCTCCGAAAATTCGGCCTCGGCCTCCACTCGCTTTTCCTATTCGGCAAGGGAGTTTTAACGAACTAAGTTCCGAGGAAAATTTTGGAAGGCAGATGGGTTTGTAGATAAGACACTACCCAGAGATTTCGCCCTCATTTTGTGAGGATTTTATGATCTGAGTTCTGGTTTCCTATATGCGCAAGCCCCTATAGTTAATTACCCCTCCCGATCACGAGAGAGAACTTTCGATTAAGGCTAGTCGTCAATCAGATACGTAGAATATACGTGTTATATGGCATATAGTAGCAGTAATGGGTTTGGGTATTGGTAGAAGTTGGATTTGAAAATTGGGTTTGGATTTGAGAATTTGGAAGATTTGGAAAGATTTAATATTTAAATAGAAATTGCACCATCCTACACTTAAAGCGGATGGTAGGGGAATGGACGATGGACCCGATCAAGATCCCATGGTTCCGTCATCCCGGGCCATCGTGGTCCCTGATCTACTTAGTCAGAGGAGGTAGTCGACCCAACCTGACAGAAGGATCCTTGTCGGCAGCCATGGGTTGCTTCGTCCAAGGGAACCTTATAGACCGGGGTTGAATGTTTGTCTAAGGGGACAAATGTGAACCCACCTTAGCTTACAAAGGGCTTTATTCCCTATCGATCATATCCTATTGATTCATATCTCAAGGATTTAACGCCATTAAGGAGCGTATTGGCTCTGGCCATAACCGCTATCTGTGGTGCCATTTGGCGGCAAAACCACTCGGTTCAGAGGGCCCCGGGTCATAACCGTTTACCTGCAGTGCCATTTGGCGGCGAAACTGCCGGTTAGAGGACACGTACCACGCCCTTACTGGCAAGAGATTGTTTGAGAATGGATCCTAGTGATATTTTCGACTAGGCATTTGGCTCTTTGTGAGCTAGAGTTTATTCGAATTTATCCGCCTCGACAAACTGTTGCGGAGGGCGAATGGATTTTGCTTTAACTGCGTTGATGGATTTATTTCAATTTTAAATATTTTTGGGATTTTGGAGTTTTGAGATTTTTCTGAATTTTTTGGGATTTTTGTGGAGTTTTGGGATTTTTGTGCAGTTTTGGCATTTTTGGTGGATATCTTAGGTAGAGTTTGAAAGTATTTGGAATGGACTTTTGGGAGACAATTGAAA
>NW_021319265.1:566641-611137 GCF_001605985.2 Dendrobium catenatum | reverse complement strand
ATTAATTATAATTAAAATTAATTAATTACAATTAATTAAACAATTACTATTTTTTTATTAATCATTTATAATTAATTATAATTAATTGAAATAATTAATCAAAATTTATTAAAAATCAATTAACACTATAAGTTATAATTAATTTAAAATTAATTATAACTTATATTAATTAATTTTTATAAAAATATAATTAATTAATACTAATTAATAATAATTAACTTATAAATTATGACTGATTAAAAATAATAAATTTAATTAATTATATTTAATTAATATAATTATACTTAATTAAAATAAATTTTATTATATATATATATAAACAAAATCCCTCAGGCGAATTTGCGGGATTTGGCCGAGAAGCATGCGTAAGGGAGATAGCTACCTTCTCAGTTAACGAGCTCTTGTTCTTGCGTCCCGATCAAAATGTCGTGACAGCCAATCGGGCAAGGAGAGAAAGTCGGAGGAGGAGGCGTCGGGTGTGGAGTCGGACGGCAGGGCTTCGGGATTCCGGTCCTAGGAGCTCGGATGGGAGGTTTCAGATAAGTAGAGCTCTCTCTCTCTCTCTCTGGACGGAAGAAATGGGGAGGCCGCGCGAGGGGTTCGGCAGAAGAAGCCGTGAAAGGGAGAAGGTTGTCTCCACAGCAAGCAAGCTCCGGTTCTTTGCTTCCGATCGGAGGGGAAGATCGCCGGATAGGGAGGAGAGGGAGCTCGGTCGATTGGAGCGGAAGCAGTGAGTGTGGAGTCGGACCGGGATCGGGACGTCGAGAGTCGTGGGAGAGATCAGAGAGAGCGAATGGAAGAAGTGTGTGTCAAAGCCTTGCTCTCATCTCCCCTTTATAGATCGAGTGCAGCGACAGAAACGAGATGATCTCGCGGGATATCCGGACTGCTTCGGCGCCGTTTGCAGAATCGGGTACTGTAGCAGTCGGTGTATTCAGCAGGATTTACTGGCATTCGAACGGGATTTGCGGAGATTTTGAGCGATTTCTTAACGGATACGAGGCTAGTATGATTTCCATTTTTGTTCTTTTACACATAGGTCAACAGTTTTCCATTCATCTTGTCTTGGACATTAGGAATCTGTAGTAAAAGGAATAAAGCTTCACATTGGGCATGGTCAATGGTTAAGTCGACGCTTGTGTGTTATGAAGGCCTCAGGTTTAAGTCAGAAAACGACCAGTTTTCAAATCTAAGGGTTTCCACAAATTGTAACAACAAATAATTAAAAAAAATTGTCTGCACCAGTTCAATTAACCAACCCAACCCCACTGACTTCAGAGTCGGAACTTAAAAACAGATGAATGAGAAACAAGAGAGCAATTGTGAGATAGTGGCAAGAAGAATAGAGATGGAGTAAGAGAAATAGAGATCCTAACAGGTGAGAGAAAATAGCTCAAGTGCATGACATAATAGGTGGGGAATGAATGGGGGAAAATAGGGATATAAGGCAACAAAGGGCTAACTATTGAGAGAAAGAAAGCCAAAAAAAGGGTCTGCAATAATATTTTTACCTTAAAATAATTTCTCCTCATTCAAGCCTTCAATCCTATAAACTTGAATCCAAACTCAATTTACAAGAAAAATACAAAAATAAGATTCTCACTGGAAATCTCGAATGCTTCTCTACCCCTTCTCTACCTTTTTTCTTTCTCTTTTTCTTCTTCTCCTTTCTTCCCTTCTACTTCTTTTCTTCTTCCTTCTTCAACCATATTGCGAACGGATGGATAATAATTAGATGAAATAGGATAAAGCTAAGCTTAATTTATTGATTCATTATGTGATTAAACAATCTATATGAAATAGGATAAAGCTAAGCTTAATTTATTGATTCATTATGTGATTAAACAATCTATACGCTATCCACAACATCAATTTGTGCTTGCATGGGACAAAAAATTGGAAATTTATTATTTTTCTTAAGTTCATTAATTTGCTATGATAAATTTAAAATATATTTTAGGAAACTTATTTAATAAAAAAATTAATTTATAAAGACTGCTATACCTATTATTTATATATACTTCTGTATATCAAAATTGTTGAAATAAAATGTAGAATTTTATAAAAATAATTTTGATGATTTTTGGATTAAAATGTTGGCCATCCGATGACCCGGTTAGGAAAGTAGATGTATTGTATCCGACCTATGTTAAGAAAGGTAGAGATAGACCTAAAAAAACTTGGCTAAAAAATATTAGAAATGACCTTTCTAATTAAATTTAAATGAAAATTTAAATCTTAACAAGACATAATAAAAAGGATTCATGAAGCCGACCCTACATAGTGGAATAAAAGCTTGATGTTGTTGTTATTGTTGTTGATTATTTTTTGGATGTGCAAAAAATGAAATAATTTTTAGAAGATGTTTTCATCTCACCTTTTCAAAAATGTCGGTATCACAATGATGATCTTAGATGCTCAATCTTTGAAGCCCTCATGATCTATTCATAGTTCATACTTTATACATCATATGCATGTATAAGACATTTTATCATATTATAACTTTTGGATTTGTTGAGTATTCCTGTAAGGACCTAATGACTTATTAGGGGATGTTAAAAGAATTGATGAGTTGAAGAGATTCTATGGATGGTTTTGGAGGCATTAAATAAGTGACAAATTATCTTATTTACATTGAATGTGAGGAGCAAATTGGAAAGAAATATGCATAATATTTGTTAAGAACACTAATTACAAAATGTGGTGTTTGCTATGGCATATGGATCTTAAATTATTAAGAGTGAGCTCATCTAAAACAATGGACTATTATCAACGGTGATTTTTTATTTTGTTAATCTACCTATTTCATTGATGAGATGACTTAAGTTGCTTTCAGGCATTAGGTAGCACTTGAGTAGGTATCTTTACATATGCTAAACTAGTGTAGAAAGAGACAGGAGGTAGCAATTGGCACATTATATGGCACATGATGTAATTTTAATTTTGAAACACTTATTTAATTAAATTTAGCAATCACATATTAGATATTTTTTTAATTTCAATTCAAGCATATTAAAAGCTAATTATTATATCATGGGATTGTTACTTTTAACCTTGAATATGGCACATAATGTAATTTTTATTTTGAAATGATTACTTAATTAATATTTAGCAATCACATCATGCAGGGCATTATTTTTAATTTTTAATTTAACTTAAATATTATAGCTATTTTATTTCTATTAAAGTATGTAAGGTAACTATTTTATTTGATGTCAAATTCAAATATATGGTATATGGCATTAACTATAAATTAAATTTAAATTTGCTAGTATTTTAATAATAATTTATGTATATTTTTTTATTTAAATTTATTTAATCAAACTTTAATCATCTTAACTCAAGCTCAAAAGTTAAAATACTACTAAAAATTTAGTTTTATTTTTATTATTCTATCAAACCTTACAATGCAAGAGTATTGCTTAGTTATTTTTATTACTTATTGATATAGCTTAACATTTATCAAAAATATGGCTATATAATAAATTAAATAAGTCTTCAGGAACGTGCTCATCTTTTTGTTCAAGATGTTCTATATGTAGTTAGAGCATATTAAATAATTAATGGACTTGTTATGTTAATGTGTAATTTCATAGCGCAAAAGTACTTAAAAACCAACCTTTTAGGTAAATTATGTGTTTTTTTAACTTATTAGTGTTGTAATGCATAGGGCAAGACAAAGAGCTAGCTACAGAGAAAAGAGAGAATTAAAAAATAGAGCTAGAGGCTTCCAAGGAGAGAGAGACAGGTGGACTGAGAAAGATTTTATGGTAAGATGTAATCACATAAAGTATAGAGTGATCAAGGTGGCTACCACCTAGAGTTTTAAGGCGAAAAAATAGGAGTTCGGTTCCTTCTCTCTAACAAACAAGGTAAAACCATAACTTCATATAATTAGCCTGAATCAACTAAGTTCTTGTATTAAGAATTACGAACAACCACAAAAGGTATTATAATGGTTACATAAAGACCGAAATATAGAATTAATATGCATAACCAAAGGGGATCCTCGTCATAAAAGTACCCCTTAAATTCCAACACAAATCTTTAAAGGACTTATTTCTTGATGATGAGCACAAATCAAGTGAATCTTTATTGAAGGGAACCCTATTAATTATATATATATATATATATATATATATATGAGCTATGATCCAGCCAATCATATTTATCAATAGTGAATAGTAAATCAGAATGCAAAGAACAAATAGAGCCATAATGCATCATGGAACATGCAATAGTTAAAGTTAATGCAAAAATTAAGAAGTCATGAACAATTTATTAATAATTTAATAATATAAGAGAGAAAAAAATTATAATAAAAATTAACTATCACTTATATATATATATATATACACACACGTGTGTTTTGAAAATTCATACCCCGACCTCTTTGCAACCCCTTTTTGTTGTGTCAGTGAGGAGAGTTTTAACGAGTTTAAGTTACGCGGTAAATTTTTAGAAGACAGATTGGGTTTTAGATAAGACATTACCCAGAGATTTCTCCCTCATTTTGTGAGGACTTTAAGATCTGAGTTCAGGTTTCCTATAGGCACAAGCCCCTACAATTAATTAATCCTCTTGATAAGGAGAGAGAACTTTCAATTACAGTTAGTTATTAAATAGATACATAGTCTCCAACGTATAGTAACAACAAGATTTGATATTGAAAATTGGAATTTTATCACCGTACACTTAAAGAGGATGGTAAGGGGAGAATGATGACGAACCTGATCAAAATCCCATGGTTCTGTCGTCTCAGGCCATCATGCTCCCTAGTCTACTTAGTTAGAGAAGGCAATCGACCCAACTTGACTGAAGTATCCTTGTCAACAATCATGAGTTGCATCGTCCAAGGGTACCTTGTAGAATTGAGGTGAATATTTGCCTGAGAGAACATATTTGAGTCCACCTTAGCTAACAAAGAGGTTTATGCCCTATCAATTATATCCTATTGATTCATTACTTAAGGAATTAAAGCAGTTAGGGAACATATAGGCTTTGGCGACAAAACCACCCGATTAGAAGGCCCCAGTCATAATCATTTACCTGTGGTGACATTTGACAGCGAAACCACTGATTAGAGGACACATGCCACGTCTTTACTGATAAAAGATGGCTTGAGAAATAATCTTGGTGATATTTTCAACTAGACATTACTCTTTGTAAGCTGAAGTGATTTTCAAATTTATTCACCCCGACAAACTATTACAAAGGGTGGATGGATTTTTGCTTTAAGTATTTGGGTGATTTATTTCATCTTAAGTATCTTAATTTTTGTGATTTTTTTAGTTTTGAACTTTCATTGAAATTGGAGCACCTTAAAGATTGATTTTAAGATTTGGGGGCATTTAAAAAGTACTACCCCCTCCGGTTAAAATTAGCTTTCAACGCGATCATTATCAGGATTATTTATGGGTATTATAATTTCATTAATTGGACCTTATCAACTCTGTTTTCTTGCAAATAGAAGATCGTGTCCAGCTCTTAAATTCTAGAGTTATCATATAAATATCAGAACTTGGGATGTTCATTTTCATATGTAAATTTTTTTTGTAAGAGATCTTGAAGGCCTGATATGAATGTATAAAACCAAATATTTTGGTTGACGCTACGACCGTATATTTGTTCAGTGATTCAAGTTATGTCAACTTCGATCCATTCAAAGAGAAGAATTAGACTTGAACTTAAGTTTATTTTTTGACCGGCACAGCATCCTCAGATGTCACGCATGTATATACATTACATTCATTGGGGCCCATGCGGGTATTGCACTTAAGTTTAGGGAATCATATTTTAATGCATGAGGGGAGATTTTAAAATATTCAAATATAATTGTTTGTGCAAATGATCATTGTTGAAAATGCACAAAATTTCATTTAAGGGCCCATAAACGCCTTCTGTTCATTTGTACGAATGTTGCAGATCAGGTGGCATTATTTAAAAGTGCATTAAGTTTTATTTGTCGCAAATAGACAATGTTTAAAATTGCGTATTCGGGTATTGAGGCGTTTTTCATTCGTGAGCCGAGGCGTAAGCCTCAAGGCGATTTGAGGCGTAAGCCTCAAAATCAAAAGATTGCGTAAACATAAAATGATAATTTTTTTATATACTAATGAGTGAATAATATAAAACATAAAAAAGCATAAGATATGAAGTGAAATCAAAATATCCCAATAATAAGACAACATGAAATATAGTTCAACTCAAAATTCTATCTTTCCCAAATCCTAGTATTCTTTTCATTAACCTATAATTCGAATTTCCAAAAATAAATAGCAATGACATATCACATAAGAACTCATAAGTCATCAACACTATCATCACTAAGGGGTTCTTCATTTGAATCATCATTATGATGAACTGCTCTCTCCCCTTCCTCCTATCCTATATAGTCCAATGTCGGGCATTTACTTCAAGATTTATGTAAGTTTTAATATATATAGCATGAGGCGTAAGCCTCATGCCAGTGAATGCTTCAAAGGCATAAAGTGTTCATACTTGCTCAAACGATCCACTACTACCAGTATCTCTGAACACGACAACCCCTTAATGAAATCCATCATCACCTCCTACCGTATCCTCTCTGGTAGAGCTAAAGGCTATAGTAACCCACTTGGTGTCATGGCCAAGTACTTGTGCCGCTGGCACAAATCACATCTCGCTACCCAGTCCTTTCATCGCGATGCATCCCCATCCAATATAATTTTGTTGACAACCGAGTGTAGGTTTTTCTGAGCTCCTGAATATCCTCTAATTGCATTGTCATGAAACTCCTGCAATAGCTTGAGGATGTACCCTGATCCCCTTAGTAAAACAAATCACCCATGTTATAGCAGCTGGGGCTCCCTCAGTGTATAACTGGGATGACTGTTTGGGTCCTATAACAACTCTGCTCTGATCTTCCTCAGATGCTCATCCTGTTTTCTCTCATGTCTCAAAGCTTATATACTAACAAAGCTGTCAACTGTGGCTAATCCATCTTTCGTGATAGTGCATCTGAGGCCTTATTCTCCAATCCTTGGCAATACTGAATCTCGAAGTCATATCCCAACAATTTAAGTCTCTAGTATAGTCCTCAGGTGACCCACATGTTATGCCTCTATATGACTGTAGATCAGGATGTCATCAAAAAATACTAAGACAGAGTTTCTGAGGTAGGGTTGAAAAACCCGGTTAACGAGGGACTAAAATGTGAATGTAGCATTAGTAAGACCGAAAGATGTCATCAAAAACTCATAGTGACCCTCATGAGTCATAAAAGCTATCTTGTGCGCATCCTCCGGCTTCATTCTAATCAAGTGGCATGCCGATTTCAAGTCAATCTTTGAGAACATGACCGCCCCAAATAGCTCATCCAGCAGCTCATCAATCACAAGGATAAGAAACTTATCCAACACAGTTTCTTTATTTAGGGCCCTATAATCCATGCAAAACCTCCAACTATCGTCCTTCTTTTTTACTAATAAAACAAGGCTGGAAAGGGGGCTCACATTAGGCCTAATAATCCTTGCCTCGAGAATCTCTCTGATGAGTCTCTCTATTTCATTCTTCTGAATCTGCAGGTACCGATACGGTCAGACACTAATAAGAGAAGCTCCTTCGTTTAAGGAAATGGCATGCTCATGTTCCCAAGGTGGTGGTAATCCGCTAGGCTGCTAAAAGTTCTCAGGAAACTGGTACAGAAGCTGATGTACACACTCAGGGTCCTTGACCCCCTTTGAATCTCAGACCTCCTCCAGGCTCTACAGCTCCACCAAGTAGCCTAGCTATGCTCCTTGTACTGTCTTGGCCATGGTTTTGAGTGAAACCATGGTTCTGTATATGTTGGCATCTCCTTGCAGCATCACCTTCTTCTCCTCCACCTGAACCTCAATAATCAATGACTTTCAGTTCACCTTTGTCTCCCTAATCATTTGTAATCACTTCATTCCTAGGATCACCTCAGTGCTCTCCAAATCCAAGGAAAGAAAATCCTCTACTATTTGTATGCCCTGGAATGTCAGCAACAACCTCCTACAAATCCCTCTCCTCCTCTCCACCTTTCATGTCCCGATCATGACTCCAAAACTCCTTGTATCTACTAACTTCAATCCCAACTGGTCCATGACCCACTTGGAGATGAACTTATAAGTAGCCCCACTATACACCAAGACCACCACTAGCTGCTCCCTGATTTACCCATTTACCTTTAAGGGACACTTCCGCCACATCCAGGTGTAAGTGTTCCCCTCACATTTCTAATTCCTCCATCAGATCCTCGCTATCAATCTTCTCATAACAAACCATAAGGATCTTGAGTGTACGAACCTTACACCGATGGCCCGATGCATATTTTCATCACAGCGGAAGCACAATCCCTTCGCTTTCTTATCATGTGCCTCTGCCTCTGTGAGGCACTTGAAGTTGGTCCCTAGGAGAACTCCCCCACTCTTCTCCCTTAGTGCCCCCGCTGAAATGACACCGTCGGGTCCTTAGTGCTAGTGAAGTCGAAGTACTTCTATAAGAGCCTCTCATAACCCCGCACTTACTGATCCTCTCCATCTATCTTCGATCTTCCGCTATTTGGGCTAGCTCCATCATCTCCTTTAACCCCCTCGGTCTCTACAATCAAAGGTTCACTCATATGTCGGGCTTTAGACCCTTTAAGAAATTTTCCTCAAACACAGCCTCTGAAATTCCCCTCATCCTCCCCGACAGCAACACAATCTCTCCCTATACTCTATAACGATCCCATCCTTAGACACGGCAAGGAATTGCTAGTGTATGTCTCCGTCCCGAATGGTTGGGAAACGTTCTAACAAGCAATCGTTAAACTCTGCCCATGAATGGATCGGATATCTGGCCTCCCTCCACTAGAACAAGCAAGAGCTTTCCCTTTCAGATGTAACCCTGTGACCGTAAGCTTCTTCTCTCCTCTCAACCTATTCACCACAAAATACCTCTCTATCTAGTATACCCACCCATGGGCATCCTCCTCTTCGAACACCAGCATCTTCAGCTTCCTCACCCTAGCATCTCCACCCAAACTTCCTCTCCCGCCAATAGTTCCTCCATTTGTCGAGGATGGGAATCTCACCTTTCCTCCATATGTCTATCATGACATGATCCCATGGCTCGGCACATCCCCCTTCTTCTTCGGTTGTCCACTCCCCTTGCCCAAAAAACCTCCAGTAGGTCGGTCAACCCACCACCTCCACTACAAAACCCCCTTCCAGATGTCCCCCCCATCCGAAAACCCTATTCTACCCCTTAGTAGAGACCAATGAGAAGAAACTTTCCTTGTCAAACTCTTCTCATCCGATCTCTTTTCCCTTAGATTCGGCAAAAGGAATGTCGATCACATAATGGTGAGGGTTAGCAATCAAAACGCTGGTAGAGTTTTGGACTGCATATCAATGAGCTTTCTCATCATCTCCTATGTCCCTCCAAACCGGCTTTCCATGGTGGTAAACCTTTCGCCGGACTACCTTCCCTGCTCTGCTAGCTCCCGCCCAGCGTTTCTGCTAGGTTCAGCTGGTCTAGGCCATGCACTTGGCTCCCGCTATCCAGCGGCGTAACAGAAAGACAATCAAATTCTCTTGAATTCATATTACACATTGCATGATGGATTTATATTGAAAGGATCAAAACTATGCATCCCATGTACTTCCTTGCAAGACTTTCTTATATGGGAGTTACCAGCAAGTGGACTGGTTGGTCATATAAGATAAGACAAGTCAATATACTGAATAAGAGAAAGATGTCATTAACCTCTACTTACAAAAATTGACAAATAGGAAAAAAAAAACATTAACCAAACTCTATGCCCATATACTCCTTGTGTTTGATGTGTCTTGACAAGACCTCTGCATGAATTTCAAGCAAGCATACACAAGATAAATTTTTATATTACAAGTAGTTGACTAGCTTTCTAAAATGGCATATTTTATTCCCAAGTCCATGACAGTTTATTCCTTTCACATGTCAAGTTGTTCAAGGAAATTGGTCACCCACAGTCTCCCCCAAACCTATTATTTCTAATAGGGATGTAACCTTTGTTAGCTCCTTCTAGAAAATCTTATGAAATTTTTTTGGAGCATAGCTAAAATTGTCATCTACCTTCTACCCCCTGATAGGTGAACAAATAATTGAGATACATTGTCTCATTGGCTGTAGTTTTAAAAAAATGGGATTTATTATCACCTGTGGCCGAATTTGCTTAAAATAGCTCAGTCAGCACTACCACTAGAAAATCACCCTTTCAAGTAGTCTATAAATCTCATACCTAATGATACATATATATTCTAATCATGCTACATCACTCATTAACTGCATGCATAAATTGCATTCTAATGTTAAAGAACAAATTATTTGTAAAATGAGAAGTATAAAACTATGATAAATGTTTATAAGAAATCTCAAGAATAAAATGAAGGTCGTTATGTGTTAATTCATGTTCACCCTGAAAACATCCCGCGTAACACATTTAAGAACTTCATGTATAAGCCGAAAACCCCTATAAAATCCTCAGAAAGCTTAAACCAAATACATACATTATAGATTTACCAGCTAACATGATATTAGTTTGACTTACAATATTATGGATCTAATATTATATGCAGATCCTTTTGAGCCTCCAAAGTTTCCAACAGGCATCTCTACGAATAGAGTTTCTAGATCTCCACTAGCAACACTAATTCTAATTTTGCTACCAACCCTTTTCCTAATCCCAATTGTTGAGCAATTTTTTTCAAATGAGGTTATAATAGGTCCTTTAGGCTGGCAACATTATTTTATTAGATGGCTCATTGATAACATCTTGCCAGTTTTACCTACTAATTTTATTATTGTAAACTCATTTTTTTAATTTTCTTCAGGTAATAATAAGACAACATTGAGCAAGAGTTGGTCGATTCATATTTCTTGCATGTAGAAAGGTGATAAAGGCTTATAAAATTATTTTTTTGATTTGATGGCAATTTATACATCTTCCAAGATGAATATTATAATAGTTGGGTTTCCATTAATTTGGGTGAATAAATTATTTAGATGACATTGAATTTTAGATACTTAATCTATTAAATCATATTTTTGGTGGATAATATTATTTTGATCATGTTAAATTTATTAGATTAACTTCAAATTTATCAATTTGCTGCATTTTGTTGGATTATTGCGGAAATCTTCTAGGTCTGATGGGTAGGTCGTGACCCATATCCAATATTAACGAAGGCTCCACGCATTGGGAATGTACTTTTATGATAATATATGCCATAAACAAAATTACTAGTTTAGAATAAAAGTAACTTGCATTGATAATATAAGTGAAAAAGTTGGCCAGTCCCCAATGTAATTTCACTCAGGCTAATGTGTACGTTATAAGTTGACACTTTGGGTTTTACAAATATAGGCAATACGCTTGTATGTCTTTCACGTACATACTCAACATATCACTAAAATCATACATAGATTACAAGTAATAAATATTACTAAGCATATGCATGCACATGTGCTTCCAGACATCCCCCACAAGTATTAGCTTCATGACTATAGATTGTGAGGAAAAAAAAAACTTTGTAAAATAGAATTAGCACTAAGTGTAGCATTGAATAGGAACGAATCAATGATGAAGATTCATGAGCAAGAACATAGTAAAAGGCTAACAATGATGATGATGTATATATACACTGGTCAGAAAAGAAAAGCTAGAATCTGCCCTTGTGGCAGTATGCACCATGAAAATGGTCTATGAGCATTGATTTTGAACTAAGAAATAGAAATAGAAATTCATTATGAATAGTCAATGCAGTGTGAAGAACATAGTAGCTTTAACAGGCATCTACTAACCATGTTAACCTTCAAATTAGTCAAAACAATATTTCCCGAGAGTAAACAAGCAACTTGGAATAAAACTCCACTACATATGAGCTTAGTGTAAAAATAGAGAAATAGGTAATGCGGTTTGCACCTATTTAGTTTGTAACAAACCACTTAGGTTTTTATGAATTTAGAATTTTACATAAAAGCAGCTAAAAGATATTTACGGGAAATATTTTATAGAGTTCACAATACTTGGGAAAAAACGTGCAGAATTGTTATTTGATGGTTAATACAGCGCATAATACCGAAACCTAGGTAAATGTTTTATGTACCAACATTTTAGAAGCTGAAATAAGCCCAGAACTTACATCATCCTCTTTATCTGTATTGTTCTCACTGTCTGAAGATGGTTGATGCTGCTTGCTTTCATGCATATCAGTAGCCATCTAGAAGAAGAAATAAGCCCAAGCTGTTTGTTACTAGAGTCAATTTTCAGAGAAGCATCAGACAGAATGTAACTTTTCAAATATCTCACAGTTTCCTTTGGATCACAGCCTTCTTGTTTTCATATAAAATAAAGTTACTCTCTCTGCCTAGGATTTCAGCAGATTTAAAATAACCTGCTCTTCTAGCATCGTTTCATCCTCCAAATGAATAATTTACATGTCCTTAAGTAGGCTCTGTAGAAACTGTGTAGTTCCATATCCTGCACAGTTCATTGGATAGGCTGATCAGCATTCTATTCAAGGGGATAACCACCATAGGAAAGAAAAGTACTCATAAATGTCATAACAATGATAATATGACACTTGAATATAAGGAGAGAGCCAACATAGGCAAAACTATCTTGTCCTCTCCCTCTCTCCCTCTCTGTGTGTGCCTATACATAAATAATTTTGTTAATTATGTCATATGAAATCCAATGTTCGTCGCCTCTAAGAATCAATCAAGACTTTCAGGGAACTTCAGCATCTCTCAAAAGAGCATTTCGATGACAATGGCAAGCTTTGACAGTGGCTGTTAGACCCTTCATAAATTTTCCAAGGGCTGCAAATTTTTAGTCTGTCAATAACCATTGAACCTTCTGACGCGCTCGCTGGAAACAGTTGTTCCTTCTTAAGCGGAAGCAAGGTTCGAAAACAGATTGGCAAAGTCATGGAAGATGAGGTGCACAAAAGACTGAGGCACCAACTAGAGTGGTAGGACCAATCAAGTCATGTAGCTAATTTGGCGCAATCTAGTTCATTTTTTACATAATTAACACAGAATATGCTACCTTGCATCGTCTACAAGCCCAAGGAAGCGAGTTGACCTAGACCAGTTCGTGTAAGTTTAAACAAAGTTAGGATGTGTATTATGACATGGTTAATTTAAATAGTGCTAAGAATAATATGATCAAACCTTAAAGCAAATCAAAAAATTTAAAAAAAGCTTATTTATAGTTTTGATGTGCCTTGTTTTTCAATATTTAATCTTAAACCAACAGAATGTCATCATGCATCACTTATACATATAGCATAATTGGAGGGGCATAAACTTTTGATGTAAATCAAATTATTAATCAAACACCAAATAGTTTACTTCTAAGAATTAATTTTTGCATAAAATCGATTATAAAATATTACCTAATTACTCGTTAGTTTTTGCTTTATTGGCTATTTTTATAGTAAGGATATTCATAATAGAATATAATGTAGCTAACATATTATGTTAAATACTTATATAATAGAATATATAGATTAAAAATTAATTACAATTATAATTTTATTATAAATTATAAATAGAAATTATTTTGAACAATTTAAAATCTCTTTTAGTCTTTTTTTTTTTCAATTAACATGTATAACAAACACAATACAAGAACTCCGATATCTTTTTGTCAAATAATGTATATAATAATTTATGAATTATTAAGTAATTCAACCTTAATGGATTGTTTTATATTGCATAAGTAATTTTAAATAAGCTGTATTAATTTTCTTATGCAATATTTTTTTAAAATGTTTTCATTTGTTTTTTTAGGATAATAAATTAGTTTCCATGAATTCTTTTTTCTATGCATTAACGAAGGTGTTTGCGAGATGTATTTGAAAATTGGATATGTAACACTTTCTTAACCTAAATAAATAAATACATACATGAAATTCAAAAAATGTCATTCCTCTAGAACAATATTTCAAACATAAAATGAAGTTTGTCCAAAACATGGAGGTTTCAGATAATGTCAGTAGTAGTTGTATTGTTCTTTACTGGAATAAATCAATAACATAAATCTTTATACACTGCTATGATACATGAAACCTTCAAAAATATTAAAATAGATTAACTAATGTTCACAGTACGAACACCATAAACAATTTCAAATTACTACAAGAAGTAACTATCAAGAATCACCAGACTATTATTAAAAATACAAAGGATTGTTTGCAAACACAGTATCTTGTGCGTTATGCTATGATGCACATATACGATGGACGAGACTGATAAAAGAGGACAACAATCATTTAATTTAATGAAACTTTTGGATCTTTAGGGTTGGACTTTAGGGTTGGACATAGGATGGAATTGATGGATAATATAGTTTGTCAGTGGCTGGATTAGGGCATTGTGAATAGGGTACTTTCTTTGTTTTGGAGAGATTGGAAGTTTTGATTCCACTTGCGACTCTTGGAGTTAGATGTATGCCAACTGAATGAATGTGGACAAACGGATATTGTTTTAGGTGTGCTCATTTGTTTTGAGAAAAGAACAAAGTAAATTTTGACATGAGTATGATAATAGGAGATTAATATATTACATAAAAAATAAGAGAGCACATTAAGTTAGAAAAATTATGCAAAAGTCACATGAAACTTTAATATTTATAAAATTAACACCAAAACCAAAAAATAAAATATTGAACTCGTGTATTTGCATGTGTCATGGCCAATTCATTGAGAATTCAATGAAAACAAAAAAAGGTAGGTTGAGGTTTTGTTGTATTCTTCAAGATTGGGTGGCTACATTGCAAATGGAGATAGATGGATGTTAGTTTTATAAATAGCCAACCTTCAAATGCAACATAGGACATTGACCACTATTAAACTTGGAGAATATGTATGGTTATTGGAGAAAGAGAAGATTAAAGCTTCAAAGAAATAATAAAGGTCATTTTGGAATCTAGATGGAAATTTAACAAAATGGTGATGGTGGGGCTAAGGAGGGGAAATAGAAAAGAGTGGTCAATCAAACTGGTGTGGGCTCCGAAAATTTGCGCCCCAGCCTCTCTGCGAAGCCCCTTTCTTCTTTCTCGGGTCGTCGAGGAGAGTTTTAAGGATTAAGTTCCAAGGCAAATTTTCAGAAGGCACATTCGGTTTGTAGATAAGTCACTACCTAGATATTTTTTCTTCATTTTACGAGGACTTTATGATCTAAGTTCTGGTTTCCTATAGGTGCAATCCCCTATAGTTAATTATCCCTCCCGATAACGAGGGAGAACTTTCCATTAAGGCTAGTCGTCAAAAGGACGTATAGTATCGAATTGATACATGATATCAAGCATATAATAGCAGTGTAATTTTGATATTTGAAAATTTTAATATCTAAAATTAAAAATTTTGCCATCTTGCACATAAAGCAAATGGTGAGGTGAATGATGATTAGCCCGATCAAGATCCCATGGTTCCGTCGTCCTGGGCCATCATGATCCCTAGTCTACTTAGTCAGAGGAGGTAGTCGACCTAAACTAATAGAAGGATCCTTATCGTCATCCATGGGTTGCTTCATCCAAGGGTTAGGTGAATGTTTGCCTAAGGGAGCAAACTAAAATTCACCTTAGCTAACAAAGAGCTTTATGCCCTACCGAGCATATCTTATTTATTCATATCTCAAGGATTTAGTATCATTGGGGAACATATGAACACTAACCATGACTGTATTTTAGTGATGTCATTTGACAGCAAACCACCTGGTTCAGAGGGTCCCGGTCATAACCGTTTACCTGCAATACCATTTGGCGGTGAAATCGTCAGTTAGAGGACACATGCCACGTACTTTTCTGATAGGAGACTGTTTGAGAATGAATCCTAGCGATATCAGTGATCAGATATTAGCTCTTTGTGAGATAAAATAATTTTCAATTTGTTCGTCTCAACAAACTGTTCAGAGTACGGATGGAATTTGCTTTAAGTGTTTTCGATGATTTATTTCAATTTTAAATATTTAGATTTTGGAATCTTTAAATTTAAATCTCTTATGAGAATTTAAAAGGCATTTTAGATATTTAAGGTTCCTTTCTGTTGAGATTTGCATTCAACACGGCCATCATCGGCGTATATGAGCAATTTTTATTTTGTTTGCTTGAACCTTGTCAACTCTATCTATTTGACGATAGATGATCGGGTTCATTGTCGACTTTATGCCTTTGATAGATTATTAAGAATTAACCCCTCCGATTGAGATTTATATTAATCATAGCTATCATCGGGGTGTATGTATAGGCAGTTTTCATCTTATAAGCTGAACCTAGTCTACTTTGTCTATTTGCTGACAGAGGATCAAGTTCATTGTCGACTATATGTTTTTGATAGATTTTTTAGATTTAACCACAACAATTGAGATTTACATTCAAAGCAGTCATCATCGTGACACTTTTATTTTTGTTGATTGAACCTTGTCGACTCTGCCTTATTTACCTGACAGATGATCGGGATCAAACATAGGTTTATTTGTTAACCCACATTGCATTCTCAGACGTCACATGTGTATCCATAACACACTCGTTGGGGCTCATGCAGGGGTATACTGTTGAATGCATTTTGCACGATGCATTTCTATGATTATTATATGTATGCATGATATTGCTGGAATAAAGTCTTCTATATATAGCAAATATTTACGGGAGGATACTTTAAAATGTAATTATAATGTCAAATGACATGCTTGAATGAAACCCCCTGCATCCCGCCAACGCATGCAAGAGGTCATTTTAAATTATAATTGTAATGTCAAATGATATGCTTAAATGAAACCCTTTGCATCTTAACGATACATGCAGAGGGCCATTTTAACATGCAACAGTGATGTAGGATGACACACTGGAATGAAACCCTCGGCATCATATAAATATATGTCGGAGGTTATTTTGGGGTGTAGTAGCAATGTTAAACGACATGCTACAATGAAATCTTCAGCATCCTACAAATGCATGTCGGATGTCACTTTGAAATGCAATAGCGATGTCAGAATGACACACTAGAATGAAATCCTCGGAATCCTACAGGTACATGCCTGAGATCATTTTGGAATACAATATTGATGTCGTGTGACACACTCGTATTTTATAAGTTACGAAACGTACATATAAAACATATTATCATGTAAATGCAATGCATTTGTTACAATTAAATGCATCTCACGATGCTAAATAATATGCATACATGAATTATTACGCATGTTGCAATGCATGTATGAGGACATTTTAAAATATTTGATAATAATCAATTATGTGGGCAACTATCGTTTGAAGATGTGTACTTGTTTGCAATGACAACTTATATGAAAGTTGCACTAGCTTCAAACACTCCAAGCACTTCTTAGTTGATGATTTGTTGCATAATTGATCGCTGCAGCTTACATGGTTGATTTTGCTTGCAAGACACTGTTGCTATCGACTGCAGGATGGTTGACCTCAATCAGAGATATGTCATAATATCCCTTATATGTCAACCTTAATTGCCACACGACACTTGTGCATGATGATTGGCAAGTAATCATTCATTGGTGGCTTCGTGCGCTTGTCTTCAATGACATTGGTTGCATGCAAGTTGTTGAAGTTGACTACATGGCATTATTATATTCATTGCCTACTACTATTGTGTGGGTTGTCATGCACAATGTCTTTTAGTGTTGTTTGCAAGTATCGCCACTTTAACCTACAAGTTGGTTGTTGCTCGCATAATAAGTTCTTTTTTATCACACGTAGGAGGTGCTATGTTATTTGCAATTGATTGGCATTATTTGGAATTGATTAAATAACGTTATTTATCATATTTGTACACTGAAGACCTTGTTCATCACAAGTCCTATGTTTGCTCGTTCAAGATTGTTTAAATGACTTGAATTATCATTTAATATTTTTTATAATATTTTATTTAATTCTGCATTTTAGAATTTAAGGTATAATTCCCTATTGTTCATTTTGCAAGTTTTGTTCAATGCATTCTGTTGATGCCAGGTCCCCAGTATTGTTATTCAAGTTAGGTCTTCTTATTGTTCAGGTTCTGTGCATTTTAGTTTGAATTTCGGCAGCATGCTAACTTATCCCCGGTTTGGGGGAAATTGGGGAAGCTAGGCCTTCTCATCATGTTAACAAAGGCGTATATGGTAGGTGTCCGAAAAAATTGCCACCGTGGTCTTCAATCCGACCACGTTAAGAAAGGCGTATATTGGTTTTCAAGGGTATCTTCTTTGAAATACACAATTCTTTCCCCATAAGCACTAAAGCGCATACAGATACTTAAAGTTGTCCCAGCTACGCTAAAAAAAATGTGTACAGGGCTCACCCGCCTTATCGCAAGTATCACACCAAGTTCCCTCCTATCATGCTAAGAAAAGCGTGTATATGTGATTTTTTGGTGCATCACACATGTCGAGGGTAGGATTTCAAGTTTGAGAGATTATACATTGGCAATTCGCGATGTGACAGTGTCGGCGTTGTCAGGGACACGACGATCAACGCATACAAAATTTTTCTCATTTCATCATTTTATTTCATTTTTTTATTATTTTTACAAAAACAATAATAATCAATTATAATTAATGACGATTAATTACAATTAACATTAATTAATTATAATTAATTATAATTAAATATAATCAATTATAATTAATTACAATTAATCACGATTATTCATAATTAACCCAAACTAATGATAATAATTATAATTAATGATAATTAATTATAATTAACAATAATCAATTATAATTACTATAATTAATGAAGATAAACTATAATTAATTATAATTGATAGTAATTAATTATAATTGACAATGACTATTTATAATTAATAGCAATTAATTATAATGAATAATAATAACTATAATTAATCATGATTAATTATAATTATAAATAATTAATTATAATTAATGCTAATGATTTATAATTAAGTATAATTATTAGTAATAATTCTAAATAATTACAATTAATGATAATTAGTGATAATTAATAGTAATTCATTATAATTAACATTAATTAGGGATTACCTCTACAGAGAGAGACTTGGGTCAGGTGAAGGGGATTCGGCTGGATTGGCTTACAGGTGAGGTGATGAGGAAGAGCTTCGGCATAGTGGGGAATCGGACAAAGGCAGGCAAAATCGAGCTTACGGGATGATCAGCTTGCGGCAATTTGAGGAGGGGTTCGATTAGTAATCGGGCAGGGTTCGGTCGAGTTGGCTACGTTGATGGGTGAAGAGGTCTCAGCTAAGGAGGAAGTGAGGGGAGATAGGACAGGTGTGAGAGATTTCATGCCCAGTGACGGCAACTCAAGGAACATTCGAGGGAAGTTCAGCTACAATCTATCGAGAGAATGAAGGATGGTAGAAACTACACAAGCAGATCGACACAGTAGCCATGTCAAGTGATGGTATTCGGCTAGTTCAGAGACATGAGGAGGTTGAGGGTTGGTGAGGTGCTATCAGCAATGAGGAAAAGACGGCACAGTGAAGGCTGCAGGTAAGGTGCAATCGAGTCTGGATTGACAAGAGTGAAGACGAGCGTGAAAAACTTACATCAGGAAGATTGCGAGTGGAAGAATAGAATGAATAAGAACTTCGTTCCGTTCTCTATTTAACGACGAGGCAGGTTGCAGGGGTCATGTAGAGAGCATCGTGTCAAGCATGACTGGAATGGCATCGACATGCGTCATACAAAGCTCGGCGTACCGAGAGCTTCGTCGGACATCCGAACAGGTACATAAGCGTGATTTTTTTTTGTTTTTCGTATACAGATCAACAAGTGGTCAAGGAAAGGAAAGGTTGGTTTGACCAATGTTGTGGAGCTTTACGCTACGTATGGGTTTTGTTTATGCTTATTTTGTGTTAGTTCAAGCAATGGGCTTAGACTTGAATTTGTTTTGGGTGCATTAAGTAAACTATTTATGTTTTATTAGGAAATGAAAAAATACTAGAAAGTCTAGGAGATGCTATGAATTTTTATGGAGAGTAAGGACGCAAAGTTAGGAACATTGTGTGTAAATTTCAAACAGATGCCAATTTGTACAAAATATGAAGCAAATAGTAAACTCTCAAGAGAATCGTTCAAACTGCAAATAAGAATTTTCAACACCGACAAGTTTGGGTAGAGGAACAAAATTTTCTACAATACCAATATAAAGAAGGAATGAGTAAAAAAATTACAAATGCAAAATGAAAAAATGAAAAAAAATGGGAGATGTATAATACTTAAAGATAGAAAAATCATAACACATAGCACAAAGTTACCCTATCACATAGCACATATCAAAGAAAGCACATATCATGCAAGAAGGAAGCAAAAACACATATAGCAAGTCAGGTAGCTGAAATATCCTGAAGAGTTTTGATTTCAAAACATCCATTCATCGTGATATCATTACTTTGATTCAAACTAAAGAGGCTAGTTATATAAAAAATGACTTAAACATAAAGACAATAATAATTCACAAAAACTAAGAAAAAAATCCGTACTATATCTTCCATGATTTAAGCATAAAAAACCTAACACACACACATAAAACAAACACATGGACGTGTTCTTTAGGCTTATAATCATCATGCATCTAAAATTATTTTAGATTAAGATTGATTTTACTTTTTTTTTTGTAACTACAAGCAATAAACACCCACCACTATCAAGCTTTTCACTTCTGAGTACCAAATTTTAGATTGTTGTCCAATAATTCATTGATTTTGTTCATTGGCTTTCAATATGTAAGTGCTTGCCCGACCAAGGATGTGATCTAGAATATGGATACATAAGTAAAAGAGTTTTGACCATGGTTGCACAATCCAATGCATTGTTTGGATATGATTAGCAAGTGCTAGGTTAACCAACAATAGAATATGCTTGTTTTAACGCAACCAGTAAATAGTGAAGGAGAAAGTCAGATCGAACCTAGCTCATTAACCATTTAGGGTTTGCATGGTTTAGGTTATAATAGGATCAACTTAGTTTAACCTTATGTTATAGCCCACACAAATTCAAATGGCACAAATCAACTCTTAACTTAAGATTTGGCTAATAAACTAATCACTTCAATCCTGTTTAAAAATAACCTATCCCCTTGGGTTCGCTTAAGTCAATGGTTGTCCTTCAGGAATTTGTGACAGAGGAAAGGAACCTCATGATAGTAGCATGGTGTTTTCAAAGAAAAGATTGCAGTCATTGATAAGGGAGATTTGGAATTGGCTGCCTTTGAGCTGGAGGGACTTAAGAGTTATTCAAAATGAGGAGTGCGACAAGTTGAACATGTAGGTGTGAATTCAAGGTAGTAATGAGGATTGGAGGAGGAGAGAAAGCACAGCATAGTTGAGAAAAAAAAGGAGGAGATAAAGGGCGGGGATGGAGATGAATGGGCTTGAGAATCCTGATGGCTAAGGAGGTGAATATGTTCATAACTAGCTAAATTATATTAACCACTTCAAATTACATATAATCAATTAGACGTGATTCATTACAAATGATGTGTCAATACTTTTCAAACCTGTGATTAGTCAACCCATTGGCATACCAAACAGAATTTAGGGTTAACTGTTACTCAATCTACCAACCGACAAAATAGATATTGGTTTTACCAAGCCTAACCTAAGTGGATTAAACATTCAGCCTTTAACTAAACCAAACCAGGTGAATCTACATTCTACCAAAAGCAGGTTGGCATGCAAAAGTAAGATGAGTAACAAGATTCAACCAATTATGAAAATCAAAGAGATATTTGCAACAAGTTTATATTAGAAATCAAGATGATCTCAGCTTTAAAATAAAAAAACCTAATTAAACTTGGTGATATTCATCACCCAAAACATAACAAAACCACCAAGCAACGTGAGGCTAACAACCATGCGGCACTGCGCCGAGGACTGAATGACGGAAGAGAAGATGTCGCTTGGAGAATGCCCGTCTAGTGGAGAAGACGTCCACCGCAGAATTCAGGCGGTTAGTTGGTTTTACGGTCGCCGATGGTAATCTAGGGTTCTTGAACTCTCCATTTTTGTATTGTCTGAACTATAATGTATTCTTGATGGTTCAGTTTAAGATAAATTAGTTGTAGGTTTTTCACGGTAGGCAAATACTGAAGTCTTCCATTCTATCTTACATTTTGGCGTTTTGGAGGTCGACCAATTGAATTTTTATTTTGAAATGTAAGGGACTATTTTGGTTGAAATGTAAAAAGAATGTAGTATAAAAAAATATATTGTAAAAGTAATGTAATGTATGAGATTGTGCAAAAATAATGCAAGAGATTATTATTTTTTATTTGGTTTAAAGTAAAATAAATTCAATGTAAAGTGCAAAAATGTTGCGATTTTGATGGCTGGTGGTAGCCAGAGGCGACTAACGAGTGGACAACGATGGTCAACGGCAGTCGGCGAGGTGGTCATAAGGTGATCGTCGGCCAGCGAATAGAATACCTGAGGCCGTCGGTGGCAAACAGCTGGTCGGCAGCTGTCGGCAGGTGGTGACGAAGGTGGTGGTCGGCACTGGCAATGGCACTGAGTTTATGGTGTATTTGGAAATTGTCCAAATTTGAAGAATTCCAAATATGCTGGATTTGAACTAAATAATGAATTCTATTTACTTTAATTTTTTTACTGTGCACTTCTTTTACTGCAAACTAAAAAATAATATTTTCAAAATCTTATATTTGAAATACTTTACTCCCCTATTACAACAAATTAAATAGGCTCTAACGGAATTTTAAAATTATAAACAAAAATAAAATAAAGCTGAATTGAACCGCAACTCGATTTAATCAGATTATAAGTTCATCCAAAATCTAAAACATAGGCCAAACTAAAATTTAATAAAATCGATTCAAATAAAGTATTTTGTTTAATTAGCTCTTTTTTATTTAAATATGTTTTATCTCATTTTTTATTTCTTAAGAATATTCTAAAATTAATATTAACTACATGACATGTTCCTTTATATAGCACAAAATAGATTGAAATAATATATATTTTTTTCAAAAGCTTTAAACATGCAGTGCCACTAATAATATATTTTTTTCATTATTTGTAATAATGCAGTGCCACTAATATATCGTCAAAAATATAATAAAGCATAACTCATCAACATCCTTTCAATTGAAAAGGGTTCATATAGAATAATTCTGATATTCATCTATTTATTCACCATAACATTAAATCACCATGATTGCAAAAAATATAGTTGTAGTCTAATAAAAGGCAGACCTATAAATAGAAACTTGCAAAGTTTACCTCTAATCAATTTGACCCTTCTCATATCCCCTCTTTGAAATGAATATATATGTAAAATAGGATGAGCATTAATAGCTCGGTAGGTTTTATAGAACCTACAATAACTTTTTTTTTTGGGACATTTAGGCCATTTAAGGCAAACTCACACACACAACGCATACACATGGACTCGAACCTTGAACCTCTTAGTTGGAAGCCTAAGCTCTCAACCAATAGGCCAAGGGGAGTTGTGTACCTACAATAACTTTCAATGCACAAAATAAAAAGTGATATATGTCCCAATATATTATCGAGAAATTATTTTGCGCAGAATCCGGTTATAGAGCTGTGTTCGGATGCTTACGTGAAAAGTTAAAAGTCCGCGATATTTATTTGACTTGCATATTGATTGAGTATTTATTGTGTATTCATTGCGTAAAATGTGCATATTGATTAAGTATTTTATTGCGTATTTATTGTGTATTTATTGAGTATTTATTGTGTATATGTTGCGCATTTTCTGTTTATTTACTGTTTATTTGTTGCGGATTTTTCTTCGTCTGCAGTAAGTCTGAAAAGACAAACGGGTCGGGTAAGAAGTCAAATAAATATCCTAACTTTCCAAGTAAGCACGCCACGTGTAATGATTTTACTGGCATCCGAATACAGCTCTATAATCGGATTCCGCACAGAATAATTTCTCATATATTATCATATCATAAACAAAAAAGAATGTGCTAATTAAAGAAAGCTATACAAATCTAAACTTTATATCTTTTCTTTCTATTTCTCTCCTCTCCTTTTATATCTTTCATTGCCAAAAGATGACAAATGTGCTAAAAATGGAGTCCAAGATGTGAAAATCATTTTATATCTACAAGTAAGGAGATAATTATAATTATGCAATTTGTTTATTTTAATTACAAATTTCATATAAACTATTTTATAACTTGTCAAATAAATAATTCAATACATCTAGAACATTTTGGTGAAAACATTTTTCGAAATCAATACTAGATAATTCTTAAAAAAAGTTGTATTATCTTATAAAATTTTCAAAAAGAGTATAGATCATACAAGCAATCTCTCATTTTCATATCTACAATACTTATAAGACTAAGTAAAAATACACATAAAATAGAATTGTTGAATGCTTTACAGTGTGGTGGAGATGATTTATAAACAGGAGTTAAAAAGAATCTTGAAAATTCATTTGAATGTGGTTCGTTAAATAGTTTATAGTAATAACTCAAGGAAATCAATTCATTGTCTTTAAGAAATTTTTTTGTATAATTATATGAAGGCTAAAATAATCTAAAAACATGCTCTAAGAAATGCATTAGAGCATTAAAATGCTTAAACATGCAAATATAAAAATAAAACAATAATAAATAACCATTTGTGTTTGTTATGATAATTTTATTTGATAGAACTATAAATGTGGGTATTACAATCTCTCCACCTTAGAAAAAATCACCATTGACACTTCAATGCATGTGCCTATCAATCAAATAAATGTACATAAAGCGACCTCATTTCAAACTCTTTCTCTCATGTAGCTTATATATTAGACATATACTTCCATATTTTCACCATAGATATTTGCTTACTTCTCAAACACTTCATATCATAAAACAAAATATGATTAAGTTCCTCTTAATAAGTCAGGCATGTGTCATATATTAACCATATACTCAAAAACTTTATACTTAATATCAATGACCTACTTCTTTAGTACATATAGATAAGCACATCATGCATAATTGATGTATGATTTGTCATTAACAACCTTTAGGTGGTATTTCTAATTATACCAAACTCTATAAAAGACCCTGAAAGTTCATTAGGGATATTAAGCTCTTCTGAACTAGCCCAAAGCTAACCGGGGGGGGTGAATTGATATTTTAAAAATTTATCAAAAAATCACAAACTTAAATCAAACCAAGATTCACCACAACAAAATCAAAGTGCGGAAATTAAATGTGAAAAAGTTGTAAGAAAGAACACGCAAAAATTTATATTGGTTCGTTCAACTTGACCTACATCCACTCCCTTGAGCCTCTCTTCCGGGTATTATACTAAACTCAGTGACTCTCCTTTTACTCCCATAGCAAAACGAAGAAGCCTATACAAACCTCGTTTCCATCAACACCGATGAGGCAGAGAACCCAACTTCTTTTGCTTCCTCCTAAAACAGACAGAGAACCTGACTCCTTTCGCTTCCTCCTAAAGCACGCAGAGAACCTCGATCAATTATTGTAGTAGGCCTCTCTAGAACCACCGAGGAATAAGGGATGATGACCGGAGAAGATGACTCAGATCCTTGCTTGGGGCAACCTTTATGAAACTCCTCACAAACTCCCCCTAACAAGATTCTCTCTCTCTCTCTTCCTTTCTCTCCCTCTCCTCTAAGCTCCCTCAGGTCAAGATATTAGCAAAAGATACACTCCTGGGTAAAATAATAAATCTTATATAGAAGAGCTTTGAATTTTCTCTTAATTGTAACAAAAGGACATTATCGTCCAGGACAATCGTTAGATCAACCTGTATGATCATTACAAATTTAACTCAATTAGTCAGGATAATTTGGGAGAGTCTAGATGATCAGAAGGTTAATTTATTCATATCATCTAGAATGATAGTATATCATCATGTATGATTAGTACAAGTCTTCGAATATCATCCAAACCATCGTCTTAGATGGATGTCTGGATGATGAAAATGTAACTTGATCGTCCAGGTTGATCTCTTGATCGTTCGGGCCGATCAGTACAAAATATCACTTATTGTCCAAAACATCCCCCTGGACGGATGTCTGGATGATAAAAAATTGACTAAATCATCCAGGCCGATCTCATGATCATCTAGGACGATTAGTTCAAAATATCACATATCGTCAAAAACATCTCCCTGAATGGAGCCAGGCTGATTATGGATCATCCAGGAAGAACTAAGGTTTGTTTAACGGATAGTCTCGGATGATCTTGGGATCGTCCCGGATGATCTTGAGATCATCCAAGATAATTTGATCAAGCAATCAAACCTTAATTGATTTCCTTAATTATCAGAGTAATTTAGGCATAATTATACTGCATCATCTAGGACAATATCCAAAAATAAAGCATGCCTAAACAGATCTGACAGCTTATTCTTTTGGATTTGAACCTATTGTCCAAGATGATGATAACTTTGTCCAGGACAATTTTCTTAATGACGGCTGCCTTAACCAGGATGCCCCAATTAGGATATTTATTTTTAATTGATCATCCAAGATGATTTGTGGATCCTCCCGGATGATGTGATCAAAAATAGAAAACTCTAAAACTATCAGAATTTTTCCCTCGAGTGTGTGCAAGGTTACTTTGCATCATGACCCACATCGATACAATTGACTCAAGAAAAGGTAAATGATTACAAACTGACTCAATCCTAGTCTACCCAATCTTGAGCTCTCTTGAGTTGCACTCGACCTTGTAGACCTGAAACGTTAGTAGGCAATGCAGTCGTACAAAAGCAAAAGTATCAAAAATATGTGCTATCATCAAAATTATATTTCCTAAAATCATATTCACAACAATCTTCCCCTTTTTTATGATGGCAAACAAAAAAATAATTTTAGTGGTTCAATTGAAACATCATACTAAAAAATAGTGAATCAGGAAGTTCAAATTTTACTAAAAAATGAATACAGTACACAATACCCCAAAATATCATAAAATAGTACAACTACTCCCCCTTTTGACATTACAAAAAGGAGTAGAAAAAGAGAAAAGAAATAAAATAGAAGTAAACCACATCACACAGATAAAAAGATGGCATCATGAAAACAAACTAAAAGAAGGGCGGCCCTTGATCATTAGGAGGTGGTAGTGGAGGCTGAAAGCGATTGGAAAGAGTAGCAAACTGCTCCCCAAACCAGGCAATGTCCTGGTCATGCTGGTGATGTTGGTGAGCCACATAAGAATCAAATCAAGCAACATCCTCTGTATGTTGCTGATGTTATGCAGCAATATAGGACTCGAACTATGCCTCCCACTAGTTGAACCACTCCACCAGCTGAGAGTGCTGGCAGAGTGGAGCAGGTGTAGGAGTCATCTCCTCCTTAGATCCCTCAGCTTCCTTGTACTCCAAGTGGAGATGAGTACTATGAAGAATGTGAAAAGAGTTATTAGTGTAGAAGGCAGGCTGAAAGTTCAAAGGGGTAGGATATTTAAGGTTGTATTTGGATTCTCTGATATAGGTTATGATGTGTCCTAAGAAAATATTTGACTTCCTTCTATGACTTGGATCCCTAATATTAGTGAGGTGTTTAATGTATCAAAAAATTAAATCAGTATTATTGAATTCTTGGTGGGCCATAATGTAGAAAGTAGTGATCGAAAGAAGTGGAGTGATGTGAATATGATCACCAGCTTTCAGAAGAACTGAGGTACAAATAATATGTTAGATTGTCCTAGAATCTTTGAGTAAGTTGCTAGACTCTCCAACATTATAAGAGATTGTAGTGTTCTTAAGAAAGTGATTGGAGGGAGCCAGTCGTATTTGAGGTCCTCACATATAATTGAAGTGCAGTGAATGTGGAGTTGATATAGAGGCTAGTAAAGAACTCGAATAGCAACTCAAAATTAAAGGGAACGACAAGGATAAGGATAGAGGTCAAAGATGTGTGTGCAAAGAGATTGAGAATAAGATAAGAAAGAATATGTGGGTTGACAGTCCAGGATAAGGTGATCCCAGCTGTCTTGTATCGCAGATAGGTAGCTTGGTCAACTGCCTCAGTGATACGAGGGTTATGATTGGCCTTTGTTGAGCTTCCAGTAGGCATACGAGATCTTTTTCCACTAGCCATGAACAAGAAAAATGGAGAAGAAGTAAGAGCAAGGAAGATTGAAGGAAGGTTGTGTGAGAAAAACCATTTGAATGCCTCGATTTTTAAAGAAATGAACCGATCATCCAGGACAATCACAGAATCATCCAAGACGATCTCGTGAAATAATTGTGTCTAGGATGATTGGTTAAAAAGGTGGTAATATCATCAAGGACAATTAGACATCATCTAGGGCGATAAGACACAAGTGATCGTCCCGAGGAGTCTGTCTGGACGACTATTGAAAAAGTAGATTGTCCGGGATGATTAGATGGATCTTCCAGAACGATCAATAATAATTGATCGTACTAGCCAAATTAAAGATGTGTAACGAACATGCCACATGGATCATTCATGATGAACATGTGGATCATCCAAGATGATCACTAATAATTAAGTGGAGATTGATAAGATTATCCAGGAGAAAAGGATCATCTAGGATGATCATAAATAATTGATATAGAAGACGATCAGATCATTCAAGAAAATAAAGTATCATCCAAGATGATCATGAATAGAGAAGTCATATCAGCTGTTAGATGGAATTTTAAGAGTGGATTGGATAAATTGTTCGCGACGATGTGACAAAAAATTGAAATTCTAGAGATGGATGGAGATGATCAGAGAAGGCCCAAAAATATGAAAAATAATAATAAAAGAAAAATAATTAAAATACAAAAAGATAATACAAAATGATAGAAGGAAAGAAAAATAAAGGTTTTAAAAATTTTTTTTATCAAAGCTCATATGTGATAAACACTCCATGTGATTGAATTAAAAATTTATAAGAATCAATGAGTTAATATCATCGAAATAAAAAAAATGATAGAATAACTGATCTTGTTCGCCCAAGCTTAGACTTCTCATAGGGCAAACTATCTTTTGAAAATAATGATCTAAATAAAAAAAAATTAATTGGATAAGAAAAAGAGACCCGTTCAAAACTTGGTTCCAAAAAAATATCTTATAGAATAATATATCAAAGTAATTAGTCTCAATCATGAATTTCAAATACAAGTTCTTGCAAATATCAAGTGACACATAAATTTTTTTAAGATTTAAAAGTTTGAAATAGAAGAAAACTTATTTTTGGTGGGCTTGTTTTATGCCTCTTGTCACTTGATTGACGCACTTTGTGCACATTTTGATTTTTTATTCTTTTAATTTTTTTTTCTTTTTGGGGTCATTTTATGCTCTTGACATATTCTACAAGCTAGATCTCTTTTGAAACTCTTAAATACTCTCAGTTGTGAGTATATCTTCTAGATATTAAAAAAGAAAAACCCACTCTCTAATATAAGGAAGAATAAACTACAAAATAAAATCAAATTCATACGATAAATGCAATGACAAGACTACGAAGGCACGAAAGTGATTTAATATATAAGAAAGATTACTATAGCAAGATATAAAAATTTATCAATCACAAAGTCCAATTATTAATTTGAGATAGATTTTTGTTTAGAAAAAAAATGACACCACTAAAAGAAGTTAGAGGAAGAGAAATAATCAACTGTGATTCTCCCTTTAACTGATTTCAGGATGTCAAACATTGACTACAAATTTTTAAAAACAAAAAGACACAATATAACAATTTAGTAGTGATCAAAGAAAGAAAAGAAGAAAATAAAAAAAATGAAGAAAATTAAAACAACAGAAATGAACATAGAAAAGAACAACAAAAAGAAAACAAAAAAAAAACTACAGTAAAAAAGAAAATAACAAACAACAGATTGAAAAATAAAATTAAAAAATCAGTAAGAATCAAATTCATGCATTTATATTAATCACACCCAATCTGCTCCTTAAAATGCTGAATGTGTCGAAGGCCAGTGGTTTAGTAAAGATGTCAACCAGTTGATTCTCAATTGCTACATAGTGTAACTCAATATCTCCTTTGATCACATGGTCTTTATTAAAGTGATGCATTATGTCAATGTATTTGGTCCTTGAATGTTAGATATGATTCTTAGAAATGTATATGGCACTAGTGTTATCACAAAGGATTAAAATTGTACCTACAGGTAATTTTAAATCTAGAATTTATTGTTTCAACCAAAGGACTTGGGCCATACAACTCCCTTAGGCAATGTACTCAACTTCAATAGTGAAAAGTGTAATAGAGTTTTGCTTTCTACTGGACCAAGAGACTAAAGATTGTCCTATAAATTGAAAAGTCCTAGAAGTGCTCTTTCTATCCACCATACATCTTATAAAATTAGAATAATAATATTCAATAATCACAAAAGAAGTGTTGTCCCTAGGCCAGATTCCTAAGTTTTAGGTCCCTAAAAGATATCTAAGAATTCTCTTAACTGCAATCAAGTGGGATTCTTTAGGATCAACTTAAAATCTAGTATAGAGGTAAACACTAAACATTATATGAGGTCAGTTAGAAGTCAGGTAAAGTAAGGATCCAATCATCCCTTTATACTTCTTTTGATCAACAGATTTTCCATTCGGGTCATTATCCAACTGAACACTGGAGGTCATGAGAGTATTAATGGGCTTGGCTTTATCTATTTCATATTTCTTCAAGATGTATTTTATGTACTTTGATTGATTTAGAAAGGTTCCATCATCCAATTATCTTATGATAAACCCCAAAAAGTATGAAAACTCTCCCATCATACTCATCTCAAATTCCTTACTCATTATTTTAGAAAAATCATCATATAGCCTTTTATTAGAATACCCAAAAAGTATATCATCAACATAGATCTGAACAATGAGTAATTCATATCCTACTTTTCTCAAAAAAAGTGTGGTGTCTACGCTCCCCTTAACAAACTCTCTCTCTAATAAGAATGTGCTAAGCCTCTCATACCAAGTTCTAGGTGCCTATTTTAATATGTATAAGGCCTTTTTTAATTTGAAAATTAAGAACTCTAAAAACCTGGAGGTTGCTCTACAAACATATTCTCTTTTATTACCCCATTTAAAAGGAACTCTTAATGTCTATTTGGAAAAGCTTAAATCCCTTATAACAGGCAAAGACTAATAGCACTCTAATGGCTTCTAATCTAGCTACAGGGGCAAAGGCCTCCTCAAAATCAATCCCTTCTATTTGGTTATACCCCTTAGCCACCAATCTCGCCTTATTCCTAACCACCACACTAAAATCATTCATCTTATTCTTAAACACCCATTTGGTTCCAACTATACTTTGTCCCTTTGGTATTTCTACTCCCAAACATCATTCCTAATAAATTGGTTTAATTCCTCTTGCATGGCTAAGATCCAAAACTCATCAGACAAGGATTGATTAATGTTGACGGGTTCAGTCATTGAGATAAAGGTTGAGTGGTTCACTTCCTTCCTACATTCATGCCTAGACCTAACACCTTCAGAAGGGTCTCCTAAGACCAGTTCTTTAGGATGACTCAAAAAATATCTCTAATCTCTAGGCAATGTGTGGGTAGGTTCAACCCTTTCCTCCATATTTACATTTTCTACTCTTTAGGTAATCTCACTTACTTCTTTAGTGTTTTGGGACTCTACCCTCTTCTCCAAATTTTTAGCTCCTTGAGTTATCTCTCCAACTTCATCTTCATCCTCAACTTTAGACTTCTTAGGATCAGATTCATTAAACACTATATAAGTAGTCTCCTCCACCACCAATGTCCTCTTGTTAAACATTCTAAAGGATTTCTCCACACTTGAATATCCTAAGAACACTCATTCATCAGATTTAGGGTCAAACTTTCCTAATTGTGACTTTCCATTATTAAGAATGAAAACCTTACATCCAAAGACATGGAGGTGTGAAAGGTTGGGTGTCCTACCTTTAAGGATCTCATAGTGTGTCTTATCTAGTTTGGCTATAACATTCACCCTATTCAGCACATAAAAAGCTATATTTACTACTTCAGCCCCAAAGTATTTTGGAAGTGAATACTCAATAAGCATGGCTCTAGCGGCTTCAACTAAGGCCCGGTTCTTTCTTTTAGCTACCACATTCTATTGAGGGGTCCTAAGAGCTGAGAAGTTGTAACTAATCCTCTTATCCTCATAAAAGTTTCTAAATCTCTCGTTTTCAAACTCTCCCCCATGGTCACTATAGATGGTCAAGATCTCACAACTTATCTTTTTCTAAATCTAAGTGAAGAAGGATCTAAACTCATCAAAAGACTCATTCTTATGTGACAGAAATTTAATCTAAGTGAACCTCGAGTAGTCATCGACTATCACAAAACTATAAGCTTTCCCCCTCAGATGGCAGTGCTAATGGGTCCAAACAAATCCATGTGAAGGACTTTTAAAGGTTTAGAGTTCTAATGTCCTTAATGTAATGAAAAGTTGAATGAACTTGCTTCCCTAGTTGGCAGGCATCACAAAAGTTGTCTTTGGTGAACTTAAGCTTGGAGATACCTCTAACTAGATCTTTTTGGACACTCTTCTAAGGGTTTTCATACAAGCATGACATAATCTCCTATGCCACAATCACGACTCATCAGTATCTATTTTTAAGCAAAATAAAGCAGCACATTCCATGTTATTTAAATCAAGCTTGTACACATTGTTGATTTGCTTTCCCTGCAAAATAGTGTTGATATTCAAACTAATAATATAAGTATTTGCTAAAAATTTTATTATGAAGCCCTTATCATATAGCTGACTGATGCTTAACAAGTTGTGTTTCAATCCATTTATAAGTAAAATATTTTTAATCAAAAGGTTCTTGGAGATTTTGATTATACCTATGCCCACCACTTTCCTGGTGGTGTTATCTCCAAGAATGACCTTTCCTCCAACCCTGATCACCAGCGAGACGAACGAGTTGGCATTTCCAATCATGTGTCATCAGCATCCATTATCTAGGTACCACATGCTCTCATGAGGCCTTTTGTGAGAGGAAGCATACAAAATTATTAAATATCATATTTAGAAACTCAAATAAATTTGGGTCCCTTCTTATGGAAAGAAGAATGCAATGCATATATACTATGCTGTGAATCATTCAATTTGGGTCACCACACCCAATATGTACTATGGTGAACAGTGCAAGTATGTGAAATGTGTCATAGCATATCACATATAAAACATCTAACACCATGAAATGGGTTACTAATCTATTCGGGTTAAAATGCCTCTTCCTAGGTTTCAAAACTTTTGGTTTATGATCAAGTGTGAGTGTAATCATATTTTTTTAAAGTGCTTTCAATTCAACTCTTAACATCGAGTTAGCAGTTTCTAAAATAGCCATATTAAATTTCAAATAGTGCTCCCTACTTTTAGCTTCATCAATATATATTTTAAAATTAGTTTTAAGTGAGGTGTAGGAAGCTTTCAATGAATCATGCTCAATAACCAACTCAGAATACTTTTCATTTAACTCACCAAATTCATCAAGTAATGACATGTGATTGCTATCAAATATAGGAACTTTTATTTGGTCCGGTGAACGTACGCTCCTCTACGTTCGGCCACCAATGTTTTAGCGCCACGTAGCATGAAGAAAAGTCGCCGACCTGACCTGCTATTTTTCGGGTTCTCGCACATGCATTTTTTTAAATCCTTGATGAGCTGAACAACATCCCATCACCTTTTGGATATATTTCAAATACCTAGCAATACCGAGCAAATATCGAGTTGTATCAAGTTTTTTCTAGCAATACCGAGCAAATACCTAGCAATACTGAGCAAATCCCTAGCAATACCGAGCAAATCCTGAGCAAATACTGAGTTGTACCGAGTTTTTCTAGCAATATCGAGCAAATACCTAGCAATACGGAGCAAATACTGAGTTGTACTGAGTTTTTTCTAGCAATACCGAGCAAATACCTAGCAATACCGAGCAAATCCCTAGCAATATCGAGCAAATCCTGAGCAAATACTGAGTTGTACCGAGTTGTAAAAAAACTCGGTACAACTCGGTATTTGCATGATATTGGTCTTCACAGAGAGGTATTTCTCATTTTTGCAAAGCAATACCTAGCAAATACCGAGCAATACCGAGAAAATCACGAACATAGCATTCCAGGGTTCCGCTCCGGGTCAAGTCGTCAGGCCGCGTGGTAAAGAGTAAGAGCACGTGGCGACATGTTATTGGCGGCCGAACGTAGCTCTACATCCGGTCAGAGGACGTAATAATTGTTCCAAATATAAAGTGATCTTTAAGAAAAATTTCATGCTCTTTTTTCAAGTTCAAAAATTCTAATTTCAGGAAAGCATGCAATTACTTTAGTTTACTATATGATGCATGAATTTATTTAGAAACTTCAAGCAATTGTTTGTTGGTTAGTTTATATACCTCTTTTTGGTCACTCTGACTATGATGATCTTCCGCCATCAAGCACAGATTTATTGTCTCCTCTTCAACTTCAATCTCAGAGGAGTTCGATGCAGAATCTACACAGAATGCCTTCTAGAATTGCTTCTTATCCTTCTTGAACTTGGGTTTCTCCTCACCATTCTCATTGCTTGGGTGTGCCTTAATTGTAGAACAATCAGCTTTAACATGTCCCGACTTCCTATATTCAAAACAAATCATATGATTAAAACTCTTAAAATTTTTTATTCCCTTAACTTTATTCCACTTCTGATGGTTCTTTTGCTTCTTCCTTAGAAAGCTTTTGAATTTTCTTGTGATTAGGACAACATCATCGCTTTCAGACCTAGAAGAATTAGTGTCCATGTCGTTGGCTTTTAGCGACACAATTTTCTCCTTTTTCTCACATGCATCAAGGTTTCTTTGATTCACCCCTTGCTCGTAAGTAATGAGTGATCCAAGTAAGTTATCAGTCGAATAAGTATTCAAATATTTAGATTCAGTAATTACAGTAATCTTAGCATCAAAGAAAGAAGGCAAGCATCGTAAAATTTTATTAACTTTTTCATAATTTATGAGTTCTCTTCCTAAGACATATAGTGGATGAAAATTTGAGTAAATCTAGTATACATATCAGAAATCAATTCAGTTGATTTCATAAAAAAAAAGTTTGTAATCATGCAATAAAACATTCAATCGAGATTGCTTAACTTCATTTGGTCCTTCATAAGTAATACACAATCTTAATAAGTTGAAACACACATGTAATCTTTAGATTTTAAAACACAAAAAAATAGTTTAAATATTTTGGATTAAGTTACGCTAAATCCCTATCATCAAAAGTCCATTCAATAAAAGAAATTTCAATTTCAATACCATTAATTTCACGAGATATAAGTGAATATCCTTCTTTAATAAGCATCCAAATGTGATAGTCAATCGATTGTAAAAAAATATAGACATACGAGGTTTGCAAAAATAAAAAGGAATATTTTCAAATAAAGGTGATCGAGTAATAGAATATCCTTCTATAGTATTATGATTTTTGAAGCTAGCCATGGATCGAAATTCAAAGTTTTTAAAATCTTGTTTTTATGAATCTCGCTTTGATACCACTTAAAAGTTTGTTAGGGATATTAAGCCCTTATGAACTAGCCAAAACTAACCAAGAGGGGGGGGGGGGTGAATTAGTAATTTAAGAATTTATCCAAAAATCACAAACTTAAATAAAACCAAGATTCACCAAAATAAAATCAAAGTATGGAAATTAAATATAGAAAAGTAGTAAGAAAGAGCACACATAAATTTATAATGGTTTGGTCAACTTGACCTACGTCCACTCTCCGGAGCCTCTCCTCCAGGTATTACACTAAGCTCAATGACTCTCTTTTTGATCCCATATCATCCAAGATGATAGTATATCGACCTGTACGATTAGTACAAGTCTTCGAATATCATCTAGACCATCACCCTGGATAGATGTCAAGATGATGAAAAAGTAACTTGATCATCTAGGACGATCTCTTGATCGTTTGGGCCGATTAGTACAAAATGTCACTTATCATCCAAAACATCACCCTGGATAGATGTCTAGATGATGAAAAATTGACTAGATCATCTAGGCCGATCTCACGATCGTTCGAGATAATTAGTTCAAAACATCACATATCGTCCAAAACATCACCCTGAATGGAGCCAGGCCGATTATGTATTGTCTAGGAAGAACTAAGGTTTGTTTAATGGATAGTCTAGGATGATCTTGAGGTCGTCCAATATGATATTATTGAACAATCAAACCTTAATTGATTTTCTTAATTACCATAGTAATTTATGCATAATTGCACTACATCGTCTAGGACGATGTCCTAGATGATGCCCAAAAATAAAACATGCCTAAGTAGATCTAGTGGTTGATTCTTTCTAATTTGAGTCTATCGTCCAGAATAATGATAACTTTATTCAGGATGATTTGCTTAATGATGGCTGCATTAACTAGGTGCCCTAATTAGAGTATTTATTTTTAACTAATCATCAAGGATGATTTGTGGATCATTATGGACGATGTGATCAAAAATAAAAAACTCTAAAATAGTCAGAATTTGTCCTTCGAGTGTGTGTGTGCAAGGTTACTTTGTATCAGGACCCACATCGATATAATTGACTCAGAAAAAGGTAAAAGATTATAAACATATTCAATCATAGTGTTCCCAATCTTGAGCTAGCTTGAGTTGCACTCGACCTTGTAAACCTGAAATGTTAGTAGGCAAGACAATTATAGAAAAGCAAAAGTATCAAAAATATTTGCTATCATCAAATTTATATTACTTGAAATCAGATTCGCAATGAACCTTATAAATCTCAAACTTAATTTGTTGTAAATCTGGATTCAAGGATTATAATTTTGATGATAACAAATATTATTTACATTCCTATTTCTCTACTACTGTTACTACTGCACATCTATTTTGATTGCCCTACCTACTAACTTTTCAGGTCGACAAGATCAATTGTAATTCAAGCCAGCTCAAGATTGGGCAGATTATGACTGAGTCAGTCTGTAACTTTAATTCCAATGGTTTTTATTTTTTTTAGTCGAATGTAATAAGGTGGATCCTGATGTTAAGTAACCTTGCACACACATAGTTAGGGGAGAAATTCTGTAAGTTTAAGGGTTTTTTTATTTTTGATCATATTATACAGGATGATCTAAAATCATCTTAGAGGATCAGTTAAAAATAGAAGCCCTAATTATGGCTTATGTGTCAAGATAACTGAATTAAGCAAATTATCCTAGATGATATTCACATCATCTCAAATGATAGGCTCAAATCAGAAAGATTCAGCTGCCAAACTTTCTTATCCAAGAAATTATTTTTAGAAATCATACAAGATGATCCCATATTGTCCTAGACGATTCATTATAATCATGCCTACATTAGTCAGGTGATTAAGGAAAATAATTAAGGTTAGATTGTCCGATCATATCATCCTAGATGATCACGACCATTCTGGATGATCCGTTAGAAAATCCTTAATCTTCTCCTAAATTATTTAGACATCCTGAACTATATGTTGGATGATCAATTATAATTCTTTATCATCTAGATGTTTCTGCTTGACGACCAGAACTATGTACTGAATGATAATCATTGATTTTGAACTAATCATACATGACAATCAAAGCATTATCCTAGACGATCAGTTATTTTTTTTATTGTCCAATATGGATCTCCTGGACGTCCAGAACTATGTGTTGGATGATATGTATAATCTTGAACTAATCATATAGAATAATGTCCTAATTATCCTAGATAATAAAAATAAACAATATATTCTAATCGTTTAGTACACCCAGATCATTATAGTGGAAGGGCTAAAATACACTAATCGTACATCATCCTGGATGATCTTTGATGGCAAGTTGCAAAATAGGGCAATTGTTAATGCCTTATTTATAAGATATCTTGATTATTATTGAGAGTATCTTTTAATGTTATCCTGACGTGAGAGAGCTTAAAGAAGGAGAGGAAGAGCTTGGGAGAGAGAGCGAGAATCTTGTGAAGGGGAGTTTGTGAGGTGTTTACAAAGGTTGCTCTATGTAAGGATTTAGTCGTACTCTCCGTTCATTGTCCTTGGCTCTTTAGTGGCTCTAGGGAGGTCTTCATATACAATCGATCAAGGCTCCCTGCCTTCTACAGGAGGAAGTAAAAGGAGTTCAGGTTATTAACCTCATCGGGGTTAGTGAAAAGGAGCTTGTAAAGGCTTCTCCGCCTTGTTGTGAGAGTAAAAGGAGAGTCACTATATTTTAGTGTAATACTTGGAGGAGAGGCTCCGGGGAGTAGACATATGATAAGTTGACCAAACAACTATAAAATATGGTTTATTCTTTCTGTGTTATTCCTGCATTTTATTTTTTTGCATATTAATTTCTATAGTTGATTGTGTTTGTTTTAAAATATTTAAAAATATTTTACTTTATGTTTAAGAATTTTTAAAACTACCAATTCACCCCCCTTCTCCTCCCCCCATCTTTGTTAGCCTTGGGCTAGTTCATAAGGGCTTAATAACCCTAATGAACTTTCAAGTGGCATTAAAGTGGGATTCATAAAATCAAGTTTTTGAAAACTTTTGAATTTTGATTCATGGCTAGCTTTAGTAACCAAAATACTGTGGAAGGGTATTCCATTACTCGACTACCCTTATTTGATAATATACCTTTTAATTTCTAAAAAAATTGCATGTCTATATTTTTATAGTCTATAGATTATCGCGTATGGATGCTTGTTAAAGAAGGTTATCTTGCACTAACACGTGAAATCAATGGCATCAAAACTGAACTTCCTTTTGCTAAATGGACTTTTGATGATAGGGATTTAGTATACCATAGTTCAAAATATTAAAACTATTTTTTTTATTCACTGAAATCTGAAGATTGTATGCGTGTCTCAACTTGTGCTACTGGTAAAGAAATATGAGATATATTATGTATTACTTATAAAGATACAAGTGAAGTTAAGTAATCTGGGTTGAATATTTTACTTTATGACTATGAACTTTTTTGCATGAAATCTAGTGAGTTAACATCTGAAATGTATACTAGGTTTACATAAATAGTCACTTCACTATATGCCTTAGGAAGAGAACTAACAAACTACAAAAAAGTTAATAAGATTTTGAGATGTTTACCTTCTTTCATTGATGCTCAGATTACTGCTATAACTAAATCCAAGGATTTGAATGTTTATTTAATCTATAACTTACTTGGATCACTCATTGCTTATGAGTAAGGTGTGAACCAAATACAACTTGATGCAGGGGATAAAAAGAAGGAGAAAATTGTAGCCTTAAAGGCTAACGATATGGATACTGACTCTTCTGGTTCTAAAAGTGATGATGTTGCCTTAATTACTAGGCAATTCAAGAGCCTCTTAAAGAAGAAACAAAAACACCATCAAAAGTGGAGCAAAGGTAAGAATAACAAGAATTTTAAAGGTTCTTTTGATGTGATTTACTTTAAATGTAGGAAGTCGGGATATATAGAAGCTGATTGTCTTACACTTAAGGCTCACCCAAGTAAGGAGAAAGGTGAAGAGAAACCCAAGTTCAGGAAGGACAAGAAATAGATCCAAAAGGCTTTCTGGGAAGATTATACATCTGACTCCTCTGAGACTGAAGCTGAAGAGGAGACAACAAACTTATGTTTGATGGCAGACAAACATCTTGGTCATTCTTACCAAGAAGAGGTATGTGAATTATCATATAATAAATTGCTTGAAGTTTTTGAGAAAATTTATTCATCTTATAGAAAACTTAAAAAATTGCATGCTAGCTTGAAACTTGAATTTCTGAATTTATAAAAAGAGCATAAAATTTTGATTAAAAATTATTCTACACTTAATAGCAACAACATGAAATTATTAGATGTGTTTGATGAATTGAACAAGTAGCATGAACTATTGAAATCATCCCACACTTAACTTGAAAAGGATTTTAAAATATTTATAGATGAATCTAATAGTTGGTAGCACTATTTGAAAGTTGACAATATTATATTAAAAAGTGCTAACTCATTTTTTAAAGCTGAATTGAAAGCATTTAATGAATAGGATTCCACCCACATCTAAATAAGGTTTCAATCCTGATTAGAAGCAAAAAATTTCAAAACTTAGGAAGAGGTACTATAACCCGAGTATATTAGTAAACCGTTTTTCTAGTGTTAGATATTTTTCATGAGATATGCTAGGACATATTTCATACACATGCACTTTCATAGTAGAACACATTTAGTGTGGATGACTCAACTAGTCAAGCAAGATCGCACAACCAGTGTGCATACCTTGCTTGACCGGAGGAGCTGGGACTTCGCTCCTTTGATAGGAGGCATAGAGGCAATGGAACACCACCTTGCTTGACTGAAGGAGCTGGGACTTTGCTCCCTTTCCAGGAGACACGAAGGAGATGGACCACCACCTAAACCAAATGGGTCCATGATACATAAAACAAACTCCCAAATACATAGGGAAGTATAAAAGGAAACTAACTTCTCTATTCTTTATTCCAACAATAGGCTAATAATATATACACATGGCCAAGGGTCTAAAATAGAACAAGCTACAGGAAAAAAAAAGCTACACAAACTACAAATATGTGTCGCTCTAGCATCATTCCCCTGGGGTAGGAGGAGCTTCTTCTTCATAAAATGGAGTGAGGCTGGCAACATTAAAAGTTGTTGAAATTTGGTAATCACCTGGAAGGTTAATTTGATAAGCATTATCATTATTTTTCTTTTAATACGAAAAGGGATGTCTGCTCATGGCTTAAGCTTTCCAAAAGCTCCTTAAGAAAATCTTTCCTTACGTAGCCGAATCCATACAATATCACCTTCTTTAAATAAAACTATTTTTCTTATCTTGTTAACCTTTGTTTGATATTTTTAATTTTGTTTAACAATGGATTCTTTTACTTGACGATGTAATTTTTGAATTTATTCTCCCTGTTTAGCTCCATCTGCACTAAAAGTAGTTGGCTGATTTATAAGAATTAAATCAACAGGGGTAATGGGATTACATCCATAAACAACCTCAAATGGACTTCAGTTGGTGGCTTGATTAGGTGACCGATTAAAAGCAAACTCAACTTGAGGAAGAACTAAATCCCATTGCCAAATATTTTTACCAACAAAGCACCGTAACAGATTTCCCAAGCTTCGGTTGACGTTCTTAGTTTGCCCATCCATTTGCAGGTGGGCGCCTGAATTGAAATGTAGACAAAGTCCCAATTTACTACAGTGGGTCTTCCAAAAGTGGCTTAAAAATTTTACATAGTGATCTGATGTGATAGTCCTTGGAAGGCCATGTAAGCAGACTATCTCTTAGAAGAAAAGATCAGCAACATAGGTAGCATCGAGTGTCTTTATATAGGGAATGAAGTGCGCCATTTTTTAGAATCGGTTTACGACAACCATGATAGAATTTTTACTTCTTTGTGTGCAGGGTAAGCCTAGAACAAAATCAATACTAATATCAACCCATGGAGATTCAGGTACAGGCAGTGGCATGTAAAGTCCGACGTTAGTGCCCTATATTTTGGCAATTCGAAAGGAGCCATTAGCTTCGAATGTACTGCTTTACATCTCGCTTGAGCATGGGCAAGAAAAAATTTTCTTTAAGCAATGCCAGTGTCTTATCGTGACTAAAATTACCAACAAGACTGAAAGTTTGTTAGGGATGTTAAGCCCTATAGAACTGGCCCAAGCTAACCAAGAGGGCGGGGCGGGGCGGGGGGGGGGGGGGGAATTGGGGCCAAGCTAACCAAGAGGGGGGGTGAATTGGTATTTTAAAAAATCTTTTCAACAAAAGCAATAAGATCACAAATTAAAATCACACCACGAGAAAAAATAAATGCAGAAATTTAAAGTGCGAAAGCAAGAAATAAGAACACATAAATTTATAGTGGTTCGGTCAACTCGACCTACGTCCACTCCTCGGAGGCGCCCTCCGAGTATTGCACTACAATCGTGACTCTCCTTTAGCCCCCACGTCTAGGCAGAGAAGCCCTCACAAAGAAGTCCTTTTTGCCACCCCGGCAAGTTAGAAAACCTATCTCCTTTTGCTTCATGCTGAAGCTGGCAGAGAACCACAATCCAGTGCTGAAAACCTTACGTCTACCGACCCTTCCACGGACAAGAAACTCTAGACGAAGAAGAAGCAGAGCGATCTTTGAAGCACCCTTGTGAATCCCCTCACAAGCTCCCCCTTTTTTATGATGGCAAACAATTCAATTTGAATTTTTAAAAAGAACAATTTCTCCTAATCTCCCCCTCACTAGAATATCACTTTTAAAAAAATAGGGGAGATGAAAATATTTTTGTTGTTTTTAATTTTTTGAAAACAAGATACAAATACAATAACAGTACAAAAATTCAACAATACGTTCTCCCCCTTTGATATTATCAAAAAGAGAGGAGGCATAAACAAAAGTAAAATGAATATAAGAAAAAAAGAAAACGTTCCCTGATCTAGTGAAAAACAAATATTCTTAAAATGAGAAAGTTACCACTTGGTTTTAATCAAAAACTTAGTAGAATTGGATTGACAACGCATAATCCAGAAAAAGTAAGAAATTCATAAATTGTTAATCCAAGCTCAAGTTCTTTTAAAGGCTAAAAAAACTTTTTAATTCAATATCAAAATCAAGGAATAAACGGGAAAAATAAACATTAATTTTTCAAAACTCCTTTCATAAAACATATATAATAGAAGATCAATGCACGAATTGTTGAATCAGGAACCAAGATTTTCAAGCACAAGTTTCGAACATATCAAGGAGTTTCTTAAGTTTTTATTAGTATAAGAAAAAAATAAGCATATTTTTTATGGGCTCATTTTATGCCCTTTATCACTTGAATGGCTGTTTGAGAATCTTTTGATTTTAATACACTTTGTGTATTTTTTTTTTCAATTTGGCGTCATTGCGCATCTTTTGGTTTGGCATCATTGACCACTTTTTTTAATTATTTTCAAAAAATATGTTTTCTTTCTTATATTTTCAAAACTAAAGTAAACCCAAATTATTAACAACACGAACAACTTGATTATAAAAATTTTATAGTGGATTCAACAATCTTGCAAAAGATTCCTATGCGATAGAAAAAATGTAGGGAGAAGACAAAAAATCAGTTTCAAAATCTAATTTAAAATATGATGAAGATTTTGAATCAAAAGTAAAATAATCTCTTTAAGAAGAGAGAAACAGAAACAAAATCATGAGTTCCCTTCTTCTGACTGTTTTAGATAAGTCAAACACAACTTACCAAAGATTTCAAGAAAAAATAGGAAGTAGATTTCTCATTTTTAGAAAAGTGAATGTGTGTGTTGATCAGAGAAAAAATTTCACGAAAATAAAAATTTCAAAGAATAAACAGTACAAAAATATAAAAATAAAAAGGAAAAACACAAAAACACAACACCAAAACACGAAAGGCTCTTAACCATTATCTCTCTCCTAGTCTGATGCTTCAGAGACAAGATCTGCCCATGAGATTTTTTGCCTTTCATTATTTCCCTAGTTTAAATTTTACTTCGCCTTGACCTTTTCTTTCGTAGGAAGAATTCTTTAATAAGGGCACTGATTTTTCATATGTCCAGGCTTCCTACATCGAAAGCAAAATAATGTCAGAAGAAATATGGACATCCTTACCATTTTTACCTTTTTTCCACTTTTGCTTATGCTTTGGTGAGCTTTGTGATTTGCTTGACAAGTCATTGAATTCATCACCAACTAAGCAATCTTTTTCTGTATCTTCATCTTTTAGAACAATCATTTCACCTGCATCCAAAAGTCTTTGACCCAAACTTTGCTCGTTGGCAATGAGTGAGCCAATCAAATTATCAATAGAATAATCATTCAAATCTTTTGATTCACAAATAGCAATAACTTTGGTATCAAATTTTTCAAGTAAAAAACGAAGAATTTTATTGACTTTTTCAAAATTTTAAAACTCTTTTCCTAAGACATGCAATGATGTTACAATTTGAATGAACCTAGTGTACATGTCTAAGATCATCTCATAAGGTTTCATGGAAAATAATTCAAAATCATACATTAACAAATTCAATTTGGATTGCTTGATTTCACTAGTGCCTTCGTATATGGTGTGCAATTTATCCCAAACTTCCTTACCGGTAGTGCACGTGGATACTAACATAAAATCATCAGAATTTAAAGCACAAAAAAAGTAATTTAAAGACTTTGCATTCAATTGAGCATTGAGTTGTTCTTCCCTGTTCCATTGACTAAAAGGAATATCAATTTTAACTCCATTAACAATTCGTGACGGTGATGAATAACTAGTTAAAATCATATGCCACATACAAAAATCTATCGATTGCAAGAAAATAGACATGCGAGTTTTCCAAAAATCAAATGACATATTTTTAAATAAAGGAGGTCTGGTGATTGAATAACCTTCCGCAACATTACGATTAGCCATGGATCAAAAAATTCAAAAGCTTTTAAAAACCTATTTATGAATCCCGCTCTAATACCACTTGAAAGTTCGTTAGGGATGTTAGGCCCTATTGAACTAGTCCCAAAGCTAATTAATAAAGAGGTGAATC